>NC_056735.1:1065998762-1066061262 GCF_019279795.1 Protopterus annectens | reverse complement strand
ATGCAATAAATGCTGTTATCTATAATGTGTAAAATTAGATAGGTAGGGGTTCTAATCTCAGTTGAAGCCACTTAGTGTGTATGTCCATATGGCATAAATATGATCAACTTCGAAGACAATAGGGTTTTGAAGTATTTTACTTGTAGCAGGTGATGTGGCCCTCCGAATGCCTGACCACAGCTAGGTCTGCTAATGTCATCAAGCATAATATGTCCTAAACTGATAGTACTAGCAGGCATGAGGTGTGTTGTGTGCATCACATACTGTGATCTGTAGTGTGTACCATTACAAAGGTAAGTGCTCTAATCTACATACAGCCGTCTTGCACTATGTGTGTGCCATACCATGCCCTGTAAGCAATAATTGGAAGTGGTGCTATCCTCAGTGTAGCCATGTTTATGTGTTTGGCTGTTGGAGCATTTTACATCAGCTTATGGAACCATAGGATATTTGAACTTCACTAGCATAATGGTCATGCAGCCCTCACAATCGTAGATACAGTTATACCCTTATTTTCATGATCAGCACATAATGCCCTGGTCCAAGAGGGACATGGGCAGAAGCCTTGTGGTGAAATGAAGGTCGCCCAGCCAATCATACAGATGGCATGTGCTGAGGTGCACTGAGGTGCTCTGTTTTCCATTAGGCAGGGTTCTGTTTCAAAGGTGTGCTAAAGTCTGCTAGACAAATCTCTCCCACAAACATGTATTACTAACATCACATACTAGGTTAATATCCTTAGAATGATTAATCCATCTACTATACCACCTACAGATATGCAGCATTTACAATCGCATTACCATGTATGCAAAGCAGAGCTCACCTCTGAGTACTCTAAATGTCACAGGCTATGACACTCATTTCTGACGATCCCCCATTGAACACACACTGAAGACGTGAAGTTCCCTTGTGAGGGTTGTGTGCAAGTACCAATACTGCTTGGAAAGGTCCATTACAAGATGGCCATTGTACTCAGATATTGTCATGCTGAGGGAAGAGTACATGGAGGTTATGAGTATGTTAATTATGGGTGACTGTGCCCTCAGCGATGATATATGATTCCCATCATACCATTGGGGAGACATGGTGATCTCAGGCACATTAGGTGTAAACCTGTATGGCCAGATCTGTGTGCCCATTTCTTTCACCCCTGAGTATGTACATCACATGTTGCACCTGATATGCTACTTACCAGGTACATAGGTGTTAGTGATGGAAATTATACTACATATATATTTGCATAGATTTTATAGCCATTAGTATGTCAACAGGCATTTGTTCATCAATATCCTCATGTAGAATATTGACATAACTCTCACACTCCATGAGTACTTACAGTTTACAGGCATCAGCCAACATGGTTAGCCATAGACATTCAGTATTCATTTGTATCATGGTTAAATGGATTCCAAGCAGTAGAGGACCCAGGAATGAACCCTGTTGAACACTGCTATTTACAGATCAGCTATTGGATGTGTATTCCCTAGGTTGAGTATATGTGCCACCAATGGGCCACTTAGTGACCCCTACAATGATAGTACTATGGATGCCTAAGAGGATGCTTGGTAAGTGATGCCTGAGTGGGGGATATAGTCAGATGGCTTGCCTCAGCCCAGGGGGTTGTATGCCCTGATATCCCTCACCCAGGTCCTTGGTGACTGCTTCAGAAATGTCCACCATGTTTAACAGTCATGACCCCCCCTGTCAGGCATCCAAGCTGTGTACAGTCAACTGTGTGTAGATCATATATATGTGTGCTGATCAGCTCCATGATTGCCCCATACAGCTATACAGGTATGAATACTCAGGCAAAGAGGTCTATAGTTCTGGTGGTCAGTGGATGCACCACCTCTGTGCAAGGGTATAACAGTTGCCATTGTCCAGTCAGCTGGGGTGTAGCCAGTGGTTTCAGTATGATTGCAAGGTGCTCTCAATGGTATTAGTAATCCTTGTCAGATCCCATATAGGATGCAGCCTAGGATGTTAGCATGTCCAGTAGATGCTGTGTATCCCCCACAGAGAGGCCATTTACATCCTGCTCTGTAGATATGAAAGTTATGGGACAGGTTGTAGGCATGTTATGTGTCACATATGATGGAGATAGAGGAGTGAAGGTGACTCAGAACCTGTGGGTATACAGGTTAGCTGTGAGTACAGACCCATTATATGTGGCATCAATATGTATGAGTTCACCAACAATCTCAGCCTGTCCTTTGAGGATACACATGTAACAACACTGTGTGTTGTGGTTCTGCTTTGTGTGGGTGGCTAATTTTGTCACTTACCATGTCTACACAACATCACAACAACACTATCTGCTTGTTTTAGCTGAGGAGGTTGTGCCTCCATTTTAGGAGGGGGCACCCTCACCCCAACAATCACACAGCAATGTCCAACTCTTATTGTATAGCCTGCTAATGGCAGTTGCGCACCAGGCAGGTCTGCTGTGCCATGCGTAGCCTGCGTTCCTCCTATCAGGTACAGCTGAGTTCATGCAGTTGTAATGCTGTTGGCATAATGCATTGGTGTAGAGTTTCACATACTTGCCTGTCCCACCTGGGGGTGCATTCAAGCTATGTAAACCATTCCACAGGAGGTAATAAATGGCTTTGTTGAAATATATGCCTGTATTGTCTGCAAAGGGGGGGTTAATGCTAGTAGTTTTAATGAGACTGATCTATGGTTAGATCCCACCAGGGGTGACCTCACATTGGGGTGCTGCAGTGGTCACCCATATCGGTAAACATATGATGAAATATGTTGGTTCACCTTGAGGAGATGTCACGGCACTGCTCCAGGGCATTGTAGTTAAAGATGTGGACTAACCTTTGGGCAAGTGAGCTGCAGCAAGACTAAGCAACACAGTTGGTGGTCACTTAATGCCACCCCACACCATGGTGTAACGATATATCTTAAAAGACACACATACATACAAATATGCAAAGTGGGTGCCTGGATTCTTGGAGCTGCTCCAGTAGCTGGTTATTGCTTGATTATGTGCCCTTCAAGTATTTAATGGCACCTGCAGTGTCACCAGAAATTCACAGTGTTTCACAAAATCTGGATGTGTATCTATCGTTAATGAGTATGTATACACTACCTGCATTACCTTGAACACTGTCATTTTGAGGTTTAAAGATGTGGATGGACCTGTAGTCTGGTATGGGTGTGGTGCTGTTCACAACTTTGAACCAGATGTCCTTGACTGCACACATCTCTGCATAATCCAGGGCTGTTCAGTGTTGCCATATCCACCATGTAGCGGCTTAATCATGATGTTGTATAAAGATGGTGTTCTCATTGCCAACATTTCCTTGAATAGTGCATCTAAGATGCATTGTGAGGGTGTCAGCAGCCTTGGCTGGTACTCCAACTTTCAGGAGTGACAGAGGAAGACCATCAGTTGTGAAGCATTTATGTCTGTTGAGCAAGGCATCCCAGGCAGGCATGTAGTAGATCCCCTTACAATAACACCACACATTAAGGCAATTATCGACTTTCATCAGTTTCCTTGTGTATGGAGCCATCATCTTAGGTGATGGTCAACAGCAGCTGAAAGCTATGCACATACCCGTGAGAGACACAGACTGGCTAAGTTCATTCATGTGTCTGCATACAGGCCAGTGACATATGTCCCTAGTCTTACACACCTGTAGGAACTGTGATGTCAACATAATGTTAACTGATATTCCTTGATTTGTGGCAATGTGTGGTAAGGCCTGTTGTGTCAACCCACAGACAGCTATTTGTGATCTTTCCCATATGTAGCCACTTAACACTGACATCAATGTGTCTCACGATGTGATCACCTATGACTAAGAGGTGTGATTTTGTGCTTTGCCTTGGGTGTTTGACAGGTGAGAGAGTGGTGCATGCAGTATTATGTGTACTGTGCACTCTAGAGGCAGGATTTTCTGAGGTGCCTGTTGTTTGGCAATGTGTCTAGTAAGAAGCTGCACACATGCAGGTATGAGTGATGTGGGTGTAGGTGGAACAGGATGTGAGCTGTGCATGTTGGCATAATGCTCATTGCTGTATGTAATGACTGCTGTTGGAGACACCATGGCAGCAAGGTTTGAAATGCAGTCACATCATTATGTTTGTGTGTCACAGGAGTAGAGGGGTGTGGACAGCCCAACATCTCAGCAGCAGGTCCTGCAAACTTAGAGTCATGCTGCTACACCCTTGGGGTTGACAGCCTGATATACAATGTTTGTAGGCACACCTTGCATTGAAGATGTGGATGCCTGAGCATGCATAGAGGACTTGTTCAACTTTGCTGACATTACATTGGCCTTGTAAGCGTACGATGCCTGTCAAGCAACCAGACAGCAGACTGGTTGTTGTGTGACATGATGTGGGAGCACAGACGTGTTTCAGATACGTACCTGTACAGTATGACATGCCTAGGAAATGTGGCAGGTAGACATACATTGGCCAAAGCTGGTCAGTCTGCTGCAGTAGGCCTCACAGTAATGGCATGCACATATCCACCAGGAATCTGTTGAAGGGCAGGATGCATGACTAGCTGTGAAATTGTCACCTATGATGGCTCACCTCCATTGTGATGATTGTTTCAGCAAGACTTGACATCTGGGTCACCGGACATTGTACATTATATTGCGGTGCAACAGCAGTGCTCCTAATCCCCCTCTTGTCATTTCCCTAGTTACATGCCACCAACCCTGGAACAGAAGACATAAGACATTCAAAAGTCAACTGAGTGCCCAGGTTGCTAATCAATGCATCTATCTGGAGAAGGGTATGTGAAAACTACCAAGCCTTTCATGATATGGGACAGCTATGTGGATGAACAAACAGGCTGTGTTCTGCTTGTTACCATGAGTTTCATGTAATTTTGCATTTGATGACAGAAAACATATCAGAGCATAGTATCCTATGTGAGAGTGGTGTCAGTGAGATCAGCATTAGTAGTTGCCAGGCACCAGCTATCCCGTGTACTCCTATGCTTAACACGGTCTTCACAAGGTAATTGTGTCCTTCTAGAACACACCGCTTGGCTAGTGTCCAACTGTGGATTACCTGTGTAAACCCCCCACCTTACCTTCACAGGGTATACATGTTAAACTTCCCTAACTTATTTGTCTGTGCTCTATTCAGACACTTTGGATGACTCTCTTCTTGGGACATGCTAGAAATAACTGCAGTACTTATTTGCACAAAGAACAACTATCATGTAGTGCCAAGCAGTGTCCCCAGATCTCTGAGTCATGTGACATGAAATGCCATGAAAGGAGTTAGCATGGATATGAGCAGTAACACTGTTGTACACCGACTGACACTGGACCAAACACAGTTTGTTTTGCTCAAGGGCAAATCATGCCTACTGACTCTAACCAGTGGACCCCATTGAAGGTTAAACTATGCAATGGATGACAGGAATGTGACTCACTCTACCTACCATGGACTGACAAGGTGTCTAACAATATTAGACCAGCAGGCCTTGCTGGAAACGGTGTAGGTTATCTGCAGAGTGTTATGTCAGCTGGTGGATAGGTAAGGGTTGTTGTGGATAGCACACTCCCCTCTGTAGCACTGGATGTACTGCCACTATGGGATTGTGATTGTGCCTGGCCACATGGAATCTCAGCAGATGGGGTTGCTGAACTATGTCCATGAGTTCAACACTCAACTCCAACCAAACATTCCAGCATAGATACTGTGTGTTCCAAGACAGATAGTGTGCTATCTGTCTGAGCTCACCTTCTTTCCACTCCATCATCGAACCAATCCAGGGTGTCAGCAATGAGATGCAGGCAGTCATGGATGTCAGACTGTGCTGCATCCAAAAGCCTAAGCATACATCTGGAGTTCCTTTCAGAATGTGCCCGTGCCTTCATGACAGACTGAAACATGACCCATGATTTGACACCTGCAACAGCTGGTGGATAGACAGCAGGCCTCCTACAAGCATCCTTATCAATCTGTCTGTGTGGAACCTCACCAGTTCTCTGGCTATGGCCAGTGTCTACACTCACTGGAGCCATAGTTGCCACACTTTCCTATTCAATGTCCCTAGCCTCTGACTGTCCAATATTTGTGACCTCGGGGGACTGGGTATGTGTGGGCATATTGACTGTGTGTGGTGACAATGAGGGCAGAAGAGAGATGTCAACCTCTGGGGCAAATTCAGCCCCTAAAACCCCCAACTGTGCCTCACTGTGGCCACCATCATCATCAGAGTCTGAAGAGACACTGACATCAGGTTGTGTAGGGGATAGAGACCAAACCCCCTAGTCAACTGTGATAAGAAAGGAAAAAAGCAGTACATTTATACCTGCACCATTATGCTTGGCAGTACATGTTGCAATATATGTAAGCTCTATACACTGTTGTCACTATTACAGACCTGTTGAAAACCCAACCTTATATAGTAGGACAAGAGGACATTATTTTTCCAACAAACAGTTGTAGTTACTTGTAAATAAAAGCTCTTTACACAGCAATCTCATCTGCAACAATGAGATATACTGTTGACATTTGTGAAGACTCTGCAAAGTTGACACATATGACAATATGTAATGTCCTGACAATACTGTCACATCTATCAGTGTGGTCACACCTACAAGCCATAACTATGACTCTAACATGTGCACAGTCCGAAAATATCTGTGCAGTTGGCAATCATGCCTTCAGTACTGCAATCCAGGCAGAAGGCCTCGGATGACACATTAGGGATTACATTGCTGTAAGCCTACATCTATAACAAAACAGTGTCATGTTTACTAGGAGCAGGAGCATGGCCTTGTCCAATACCTGATGGACCTGTGAAAAGTTGAGAGAGAGGTGATGTCAGTACCACCGCATTTTGCACCACAGCAAGGTAATATGTCCATGTATCTCACATTTACACTAGCTACAGTGGTAATTGCTATATTGGTCAAAATCTGAGCATGACAGTCAAACTACAGTTAAACACTTCCCACACAAAGAACAAAGACTTGACAGTCATGTAAGGGTATGTACACCCTGACACACTGAGTGCCACAGTATTGCAGTGCTGATCAAACTTAGTTTACCTGCATGCTTCTCTGCCATGGAAACTGTGGCACCCACATCCATGATGTACAGTGTGATGGATGCCTGGGAGCTGTTGTGTGTGCCTAGGTTTGTCAGGAATTTCTCAGTGGCTGAGAGTAGTTGTCCCACTGGAGAACCTCCACCAGTGATGCCACAATCTCTGGCTATATCTACTGGTCTTCTGCGAGCAGCACTGATCATGTCCATTGTGCGATATTGAACCTGCTCCTATGTCCTGCTCTGATGACCTGTGGCATTCACATCATGGCCAAGGTCAGCCCAAAATGGTGCCTGCTGTTGCCTGTCCCCCCCCCCCTCAGGACAGTAGGAGTTCATGGTTTTGCTGGAGGCCTTCCAGTATTATATAATTCTCTGCATCTGTGAAAGGTGCACGGCATCTTGGATACATGTTCCTTGAAAGACAACAAAATTGGAACACATGTCAGAATCACATACGTGGAAGTACACTATGTGCAGATACAGCAAGACTAGAATGTGTTGTAGTATCCACTGCTTGGTCACACATGTCATATTCCACAGAGTGCAAACATACTAAGCATGTGGATAAAACTAAGATACTAGTGATAGTCAGTTATTCCCGTGTGTGCCATGACAGATACTGCTGTATGATCATAGACCCAACACTGGTGTCTACTGTAATGTATCTCCTAGGGGCAGCCATCAATAATATAGCAGCACAACCGTGCCAATAAAATAGCAGTGTGCTATTACAACCACTATAAAGGGACAGTAACACCAGACCAGTGTGCCTCATTGACAAAAATCACTCCACCCTTGATGTATTGTATGTCCTCTGTAGGTGTAACAAATCTGGAGATCAATGACATGTCATTATCACAGTTCTAAGAAAGGCTTAGTGCTGTAATTCCTATTTCCCATCTATTCAAACATCTGCATCCTATTGTAAACAAAAAGGTTACATACCTCATGCAGTGTAAAACTCCTCTGTTGATATGTGGTGATATTTAAGTTTTTGAAAATTCATATTCTATGTGCAGAAAGTCTCATAGAAAATGGTTTTCCATAGCCTGCTGTTTGCCTTTCTAACATGCTTCTCATTAGCAGGTGATTGCCTCTTAACCAGTCTGTGGTTCTGAAATACTAATTGCAACCAACACAGCTGACTTGCACTATCATTAGCTAATGACATGTAGCTACTGTACAAGATATAAGGCCTTAATGTAGCTTAAAAGCCCTTTCTGATATGTTGTGCTGGATATTACTGGGGTGAGGAGACTACATCATTGCAGAGGGCAGAGGTCTGTAGCAGCTACTTTTACATAGAGATGTGTGTGCTACTGGCTACAGCTGCTGCTGCAAGTAATAGGCATAGACAGAGAGTGTGAACACTCTGGAGGACGACAAGCTGTAAGAATAACTGTGGGAGCTGTGTCAGCATTGTTGTAGAGGCAGAGCAAGAATGAGGGTATGCATTGCACTCCAATTAAGGCATGTGTTTAAGGTAAGTATGTTAGGCAACAGTATCACTAACAGAGTACTAGGCAACATGTTTGTTCTGTCCTTGAGCAGCATAGGGGATACATATAACATTATGTCCATGATTTGAACAACTGTCAGGCCATGAGTTACACTCTTCTACTCATCTGGAACATGTATGCTGGCAGTCCTTGCTACAAGCAGTTACAAGCACTGGCTTCATATGTGTATGTTAGTTGTGCAGTTGTGCTAATCTGCACTGTGAGTATGAAAGGATCGTGTGCTGTCCTTTGATATTAGTGGGCCTCATTTGCATTACCTGAATAAAAAATGTCTGTGAATTCATATTAATGCATGACATGATACTTTATGCATTTAAGTTTTGCTATAGGGATATCTGAAGTGTGTTCCTATCTGCAGGCCTGTGACTTCCATTAGTGAAAAGCAGACATTTCATTTGAAATGCATTGTGTGGATAAAGAGTGCATGACTCAGTAATTCATTGCTGGTTTCACAATAATGTAATTTAAATGTTACACACCACTGGATATGAAACCAAGACTGTGTGTAGGGTAATGTACTGTTTGCAAGGCATTTAACAGACTGAGCTACTGAGTCATTGGTACAGCAGGTACATCTGCAAACACATACAGGATGTGGCATACTTTTTTTTTTACATCCATCATTATGTGCATGGCTTTATATGGATGTATTTCTGCACCATGGTCCCAGATGAACATGTATTTTGCCAGTAATGCCTTAGGAGATGAATTTCTAAATGCTGTTGCTAAAAGGGGACATTTACCTGCTATTAGAGACCTCACTTATATCCATTATTCTGTGTTTGGCTTTCTGGTGGTGTACTCTTGCATCAGACTCCAAGGTACACTTCCATTTTTTCCATTACTCTTTAAGCAAGTTTGCATGATAAGGCATGATGCACAGAAGTGCTTAAACATGTTTAATGACTGTAACTTGCAATTAGTATGTTTTGCTTAAACCACCTGTTTTAATTAACAGCTGTGTGGTGTGGCAGGTTAATGCAGTGATCTGCAGGTGTGATGGTCTTGGGTCTGAAATAGGGGACAGGTGTTTATTATCATTTAAAACACATATATCAATATAGCTCCATTTAGCTGAGCTTAGCGAAGCTACTTGACACATTATGCAGTGTCACGCAAAAAATATATAAAGAAAAGAAAAATGGGAAATAGGAAATTGGTGAAATGGGGTGCAATCAGGGGGAAAACATACTGAAAGGCAGATAGGTATGTGCAGGAAGGGTGTAGGAAAGAACCATAGTTATCCATTTCTTGTACAGCAACAACTGTGCACTTTGTAGATGACTTTGGACTCTTAACACTGAGAGAGGGGTGAGGAGAACATAACTGCACTGTTAAGCCAAATTATGTGTGTCCAGTGGACACATGCTCGAATGGAGAGCTATGTATGGGACAATTTTTTTTGGGGGGGGCGGGTCCTTTTTTTTTTTCTTAAGGTGAGAGTGGAATGTTGGGGAAGGGACATAGGTACATGTGGGGAAGGTAAGTTGGGTAGGTGAGGAAGCTTTTGCAGACAGGCAAGACAGTCAAGACAGCAGACAGGGGTGGTGTCTGACACAAAAGGGGGTGAACATATTGGATGGGGAGGGTGTTGTAGAATTGCAGTCCAAAGTGCCTCGACAAGATAACAATGTGACTCGCATCCACAGCCATCGGACTGTCAACACTGCTCCATCACTGCTGCAAGGATGGCAGTGGTGGAGGCTGGATTCGAGGTTGAGCCTGCCCCACCAGGGTGGCCAGCAAGCTCTCCAGCCAGCGCAGGCATCACAGATGATGATCCTATGCACCAAACCTGGCAGGTCATCACAGGTGGGGGAGTACTATCTGACAATGAAAGTAGTGCAGGGGCAGCAGAGGGGGCACCACCAGGCTGGGTTCCAGCTGTGCTGGGACCCAGTGCCACTGCTGGAGGAGGCAAGTTAAGCAGATCACAAGGAACCAGTCAACCTTGATGCTCAGTAGTAAAGTAGTTATAACAATAAGTTACGGTTAGTAATAACTAAACCAATGTTATCATTAACATAATAGAACATAATATTGATTAATACAAACACATATAAAGGTATATTATGTGTAACACAACATAAAGTAACATAACAGTAAGTATGTTAACAGAAAGCCAGTATGAAATAACTCATAAGGCCAACAACACAGTTAGATTAACAAAATATGCTAATATTTAATCATAATAATAAATAGCAATAATAAATTAAAGGAGATAAGGGGTGGAGAGAGAGAAAAACATACCATTAGTGACATCACAGATGATATCCTTAAAAAGACTGGTAATATATACTTCTACAGGTGTGCAGTGTCAGTTGTGAGTACAGTGGCTACAATTAATTTATAGCTGATGTAGCACATGCATACTTCTCAAGCTGTTAGAAAGGGACAGTATGAACCAAGCAGTAACAAATGCAGGTACACAACTACACAGAACAGTTTCACATAATGTGGATGTACATACCTACCAAGATGTTCTATAAACAGATTTGAAAATACATTGCATTCCAGGTAATGATTTATCTGGTAATCATGGAACAGACAGATTAGGCAATTGTAATTACATTATGAAAATCCATGACAGTTGAGAGGTATGTTTGTGTACATTAAGTAAACTAGGCAACAGTCATGCCTTCTCTGGCAGACATGGGAGTAGAAACTAAAAGCTGTGACTGCAGGGGACATCTGCAAATTATGTAATAATTGACTGGAGCAACTTAGAACAAACATGCAATGAATACAGCCCTACTGCAAATATTAAGACAGATTTATTTAGGAAACCAGAATGCTGCTTAACACTTTATTGGTATTGGTATTAATTATCTGTGAAGTGTACACATGATATCTGCCCATAAAGTGGACTACCTCACCCATATATATTTTGTTCCTGGAGTGGGAGGAAAAGAGAGCATTAAATGACTGAAACTGGACTGGAGACAGCCTTGGACCATACTGTGAGTTGAGAATACATTTATCAGGCTATTACTTTTGCTTTCTATCACTATTACATTTTTACACTTGACTGCAGTGACATTAGAACAAACATGCAATGAATAGATCCTTACTGCAAACATTAAGACATATTTAGTTAAGATACCACAATGCTGCTTAAAACTTTATTGGTACTGTGTTAATTATGTGTGAAGTCTCCATACAATATCGGCCCATAAAGTGGACTATCTCACCCATATACCTTTTGTTTCTGGAATGGAAGGAAAAGAGAGCATTATGTGACTGAAAGTGGCATGGAGACAGCCTTGAACTGTACTATGAGTTGTGAATACATTTTTCAGCCCATTACTTTTGCATTATACAGTTATTACAGTTTTAGAGTTGACTGCAACAACCTTACCATAGACATGCAATGCATACAGCTCTAGTGCAATTATGTTATGACACCACAATCCTGCCTTACACCTTTTTGCTTACTGTTACTGGTATTGTTTATTGTAATACAGCTTTTATTGTTCATTTATTGCACTACAATTTTTATTTATTCAGTATTGTTTTACATTTTTTATTGTTTATTGTTTATTGCACTACAGTTGCCATAATATATCCATACTTACCACACTCATGGTGCAACCTGGTCAGGTGTCTGGCATGGGACTGCATGGTTCAAGCCCTCTCAGCTGCAGCTTTTGGGAGAGAAGAACACCATTATGCATACCGGTTTTGCACAGATTCAGCTTGCATTTTAGTAAAATAGTAGAAGAAATGCTTATATAAGTCTGGGGCATGCCCAATCCTGACCTCTTGGACCCAGGTGTCCAAAGTTCTCCTCTTTCTATGCTTTAGGTCATCATAGTGGTGACAACACTGCTCACCAGTGCAGGGGATACCAGTAGCACTGATGAGTTCCCTGGCCAACTGATCCCAGGCCTCAGCCTTACATTCTGAGCCCTGGCAATTGTCCTGCTGCAGCCTAGGTTAATAATCACATATCAGCAGCCCAACAAAAACTCTGGGTTACTGCACACCTCATCTCTGCACCCAAAAGCATGCATCCTCTCCAACACCACCTGGGGTACTGACAGTTAGAAAGACCCCAACAACTGTTGGAGAACTTCCACATATTACCCTTAATATAGGTTGCTTTCCCGCCCTTACACGTCATTCAACAACATTCAAAACAGTGCCCATGTTGCTTAGCATCACACAAACAAGCTAAGTAGAGCTGAGCATCACAAAAACTTGCACAACCATGGTTTTAGTGATGGTTAGCAACGTGCAAACATGAGTAGTCATTAACCACATTTAAGCAATGCTTAGCACTGTGCAGTTCTTCCAAATGTAAAAGTTTTGTTTTTACAGTAAACAAAAATTTACATTATATTAAACAAATAGTATGTCTGCTAGGGACTCAAACGCAGGACTTATGAAGCTTTAGGCCATGACTCTACCCATTTAGCTATTTGGGTAGTATGTAAACAAGTATACCTTCACATATACTACTAAGCTATCTGTTAAGCACCACACCCTACTCCGCACTGCCCAAACAGGCTTAAACAGAACCAGAAATAAATAATAAACTACATCTGGTTTCTATTTTTAAATGTCTGGCAGGTGATAGATCTGTATGTGTAAGTGCAGCTTGGCACTGGCAGAGTGCAGCAGAACTGAGCAGCACTTATACATACAGCCATGATTGCACAGTGCTGTGCTCAACAATTCTAACATGCTAGTGACTACTACTGTTTGTGTGGTGCTAAGCATGGCTAAAACCATGGTTGTGCAAGTTTATGTGATGCTCAGCTCTGCTTAGCTGCTTTGCGCAATACTAAGCAATGCTGTGCTTTTTTGAATGTTGCTAAGATGTGTAAGGGCAAGAAAACAGCCTACATTAAGGCAACAGGTGAGAATTCTGCACCATTCCTTGGAGTCTTATCATCTGTTGATATGGCAGGTGGTGCTGGTGAAGGTGCACACTTTCAGGCACAGAGATAGGGTGTGCAGGAGTCCAGGATCTTTGTTGGGCTCCTGGTAAAGAATCATGAACCCAGGCTGATGCAGGGCAGCTTCCAGGGCTTGGAATGTAAGGCAGAGGCCTGGCACTGGTTGACGAAGGAACTCACCAATGCTACAGGTGTCCCCAGAGAACTGGAGAGCAGTGTCATCACCATTATATCAACCTGAAGTAGAGAAAGAGGGGGACCATGGATACGTGGGCCCAAGAGGTAAGAGCTGGGCATGCCTCACAAATATGTAAGTATGTTTTCCACTGTTTTAGCAAAATGCAAGCTGAATGTCTGCAAAACTGGTATGCATAATGGTGTTTCTCACTCAACAGCTGCAGCTGAGAGGGCTCACAATGTTGAGTCCCATGCCACGAACCTCACCAGGTTGCGCCATGAGTGTGCTAAGTATGGGTTTATTATGCTAATTGTAGTGCAATAAGCAAGAAATAGTAAAGTATTTACTGCAATAAAGTATACACAATAAAAACTGTAGTGCAATAAATGGGCAAGTAGAACTGAAATGCAATTAATGGACAATTAGAGCTGTAGTGCAAAAATGAACAATAACAACTGTATTGCAATAAACAATAAATGATACCAATAACAGTAAGTAAAATTGTGTACAGCAGGATTGTGTTGTAATAACCATTGCAGTACAGCTGTATGCATTGCTTGCCTATGGTAAGGTTGCTGCAGTCAAGCATAACACTGTAATAGCTGTAGAATGCAAAACCAATATTAGTCATATAATGTTGTCTGTTCCTCCTACTCCAGGTAATAAAGGTATATGGGTGAGGTAGTCCACTCTATGGGCAGATATTATGTGTGGACTTCACAGTAATTTACCAGCAATACCAATAAAGTGTTAAGCAGCATTGCTGATTCCTAAATAAATCTGTCTTAATATCTCCAGTATGGCTGCATTCCTTGCATAGACATGCAATGTGCTAAGTTGTTGCAGTCAGTTGTTACATTATGTACAGATGTTCTCTGCAGTCACAACTATTGGGTTCTATTCCCATGCCTACCAACTAAGGCATGAAGGCTGTCTAGTTTATGTACTGTACACAAACATGGTTCTCAACTGTCATGACTTTTCATAATGTAGTTAAAACTGCCTAATCCATTTGTCACAGGAGTACCAGAAAAAAAATTATTACCTGGAATGCAATGTATTACCAAATCTGCTTGCAGAACACCTTGGTAGTTATATAATCCACATTATGTTGAACTGCTCTGTGTAGTTATGTACCTACATTTGTTATTGCTTGGCCTATGCTGACCCATGCTAACAGCTTGAGAGGTATGTACGTGCTACAGCAGCTATAGGATAACTGAAGTCACTGTACTCAAAACTGACAGCACAAACCTGTAGAGTGTTTATTATCAGTGTTTTCAGGAATATAATATGCATTGTCAGTAATGGAATGTTTTTTCTCTCTCCCCACCATTTATCATCATTTATTTATTATTGTTATGTATTATTATGATTTAATATTAACATATTTTGTTTAATTATATTTTGGTAAAATGTGACTTATTGTTATGTGTTATTATGATTTAATATTAACATATATTTTGTTAAACTAATTATTTTGTTGGCATTATAGCTTAATTCTTAATGTCATGCTGTTAACATACTGACTATTATGTTACTTAAATTTGTGTTACACATAATATACATTAAAACATACATGGATTAATAACTATGATGTTCCATTCTGTTAATACTAACAATGGTTTGGTTATTACTAACCTTAACTTATTGCTATGCCTCATTTATCACAGCACATCAAGGTAGGCTGGTTCCGGCTGATCTGCTTGCCTTGCCTCCTCTGGCTGTGGCACTGCGTTCCAGCACATTTGGGATCCGGAACAGTGGTACCCCCCTATGCTGCCTCTGCACTACCTGCAGCAGCGGGTAGTACATCCTTATGGGATGAGGCCTGGCTTCTCTCTCAGAGTGGTGGTAGAGGGGGAGTTATCACCCGGGCTGAGCTGCTGGTTTTGGTGTGCAGGATAGTCTACCATGGGTTTGATCACCGCCTGCGCCAGATTGAGGACATGCTGGCCAACCTGGTATGCCAGCCTCACCCCGGTGCCCAGCCTCCACCACTACCACCCCCGGGGCAGTGATGAAGCAGTGCTGACAGTCCCATGTGCAGGGATGTGAGTCATGCTGCTGCCATGTGGAGGCACATGGGACTTAGATTCCACAACATCCTCCCTATCCAAGGTGTTCACCCTCCTCATGAGTCACACACTGCCCTTCTCTGCTGTCTTCTCTGTCTGCTAATGCATCCTCACCTACCCAACCTACTTCCCCCACACGTACCTATTTCCCTTCCCCAACATTCCACTCTCACCTTAGGAAAAAAATGGGCAACTGTCCCCCCCAAAAAAAAATCATCCCATACATAGCTCTCAATTTCGCACGTGTCCACTGGATGCATGTAATTTGATCCAATTGGCTTGACAACCTAGTTATGTTTTCCTCACCCCTCTCTCTGGGGGGGGTGAGTTTTCAAAGTCATTTCAAAATTCTGTCAAAGTGCACAGTTGTTTCTGTACAAGAAATGGATAGCTATGGTTCTTTCTTACACCTGTCCTGCACATCCCTACCTACCTGTCACTATGTTTTTCCCCTGCTTGCACCCTGTTTCACTACTTTCCTATCTCCCCATTTTTCTGTTATTTATTTTTTTAGGACAATGCTGCATGACATGTCACATTGCATAGCTTCATTTAGCTCAGCTAAATAGAGCTATATTGACTATATGTTTTTTTAAAATTGTAATACACACTTACAAAATAAACACATGTCCCATATTTTGAACCCAAGACCATTGCACCTGCAGTCCACTGCATTAACCTGTCATGCCATACAACTCTTAAAGCAGGTGGTTTAAACAAAAATTAGTAATTACCAGTTACATTCATTAAGCATGTTTCAGTGGAGCTGTGCATTGCATCGCATTGCATAAACTTGATTAAAAAGTAATCGAAAAATAGGAGTGTACCTTGGACTTTAGTGCAACAGTACACTACTAGAAAGACAAAGACATAATAATGGATGTGAGGCATGTGACAGCAGGTAAATGTGCCCTTTATCTACAACATGTAGAAAGACACCTGCTGAGGCATTAGTGGCAAATACATGTTCAACTGGGACCCTGGTGCAGACATTCAGCCATATAAAGCCATGCACATACTGATGGATGTAGAAAATGTATGTCACAGCCTGTATGTGTGCACAGATATCTTGCAAATACACCTGCTGTAGCAGTGACCCAGTAGCTCAGTCTGTCAAATGCCTTGCAAATGGTACATTTTACCATACACTGTCCCAGTTTCAAATCCAGTGGTGTGTAGCAGTGGAATTACAGTATTGTAAAGCCAGCAATTAATAACTGAGTCATGCACTCTTTATCCCCACAATGCATTTCAAATGAAATGTCTGCTTTTCACTGATGGAAGTCACAGGCCTGCAGGTAGAAACACACTTTAAGCACTTATACCTTTGCTATAGGAATATGTAAAGTGTCACTTCATGCATTAATATGCATTCACAGAGAAATTCAACTCAGGTACTGCAAATGAGAGCCACTAATATTAGAGTGCACCACACAATCCTTTCAAACTCACAGTGCCGATTAGCACAGCTGCACAAAAAACATACACATTTGAAGTACCTACTTGTAACAAGGACTGCCCTCATACATGCTCCAAATTACTACCAGACTGTAACACAAGACCTGACAGACACCCAAATGGTGGACATATTGTTATATCTAACCCCATGTTGCTCAAGGACACAACAAACATGTGGCCTACTACTCTGTTAGTGATACCATTGCCTAACATTCTTACCTTAAACACATGCCTTAATTGGACTGGAAAGGGTACCCTTACTCTGGCTCTGCCTCTTTAACAAGACTGACACAGCTCCCACTGTTACTCCTACAACTTGTTGTCTTCCAAAGTATTCACACTCTCTGCCTATGTCTATTACCAGCAGCAGCAGCTAGACCCTATAACATACCCATCTCTATGTAAAAGTTGCTGCTACAGACCTACCCTCTGCAATGAAGTAGTCTTCACACCCTAGTAATGTCCAGCATAACATATCAGAAAGAGCCTTTAATCTACACAAAGGCCTTGTATATTGTACTTTGATTGCATGTAATTGGCTGACAGTGCAAATCAGCTGTGTTGGCTGCAATTAGCATTTCAGAAACTCAGATTGGTTAAGAGGCAATCATCTGCTGATGAGAAGCATGTTAAAAAGGCAAGCAGCTGGCTATGGGGAACCAGTCTGCATGAGACTTTACTCACACAGAACACTTTTATGCAAAATATTAATTATTAGCACATATCAGCAGAGGATTACTGCACTTCAAAATGTATGGAACCATTTTGTTTACATCAGGATGCAAATGTATGAATATACTTATGGGGAATAGGAATCACAGCAATAAGTCATTCTTAGAACTGTGAAAATGACATGTCAATGATCTTCAGATTTGTTAAGCATACAGAGGATGTATACCTCAAAGGTGGAATGTGTATTTTCAGTGGGGCACACTGGGCTTGTGAAACTCCCCCTTTAGAGTGGTTGTAATTGCATACTGCTGTTTGTTGCCACAGTTGTTTTGGCATATTATTGGGGGGGGGGTCCTTGGGGACACACTACAATAGACTCCAGTGTCGACTGTATGGTCATATAGCAGTATCTGCCATAGCACACACAAAATAACCTGACTATCAATAGTATTCTAGTTGTATACACATGCTTAGTATGTTTGCACACTGTGGAATGTGACGTGTGATCAAGCAGAGGATATTGTCAGCCATTTTGTCCTTGCTGTATCTCTACATAGTGTACTTCCACATATGTGATCCTGACATGGATTCCCATGCTGTTGTCTTTCAGGAAACATGTATGCACAATGATGTGCAGCCGGATGCAGAGAATGAGTTGATACTGGAAGTGCTCCGATAGCACCATGAGGTCCTACTGTTCAGGGGGAGGCACAACAGGGAACAGCAGGAGGCATTACGGGCTGACCTTGTCCATGATGTCCATGCCACAGGTCATCAGAACAGGACATATGAGCAGGTTTGACACCATGCAATAGACATGATCAGTGTTGCATGCAGAAGACTGTCAGATGTAGCCAGGGATGGTAGTGCCACTGGTGGGGGTTTTGCAGTGAAACAACCACTCTCAACTACAGAGGAATTCCTGGCAAATCTAGGCACACACTGCAGCTTCCATGTGTCCATCACACCCTACATCGTGGATGTGAGTGCCACAGTTTCCATGGCAGAGGAACATGCAGGTAAGCTCAGGTTGATCAACACTGCAATACTGTAGCATTCAGTGTGTCAGAGCATACATATTCTTATGTGGCTGTCAGGTCTCTCTGCTTTGGGGGACTGCAGTTTGACTGTCATGCTCAGATTTTGACCACTATAACAATGAACACATTCACTACTGTAAATGTGAGATATATGGATGTATTACCACGTGGTGGTAGAACATGCAGTGGTACTCACATTACCTCTTCCTCAACTTTTCACAGGTTTGTCAGGTATCGCACACGCCCATGGTCCTGCTCCTGGTAAGCATGATACTGTTTTGTTATTGATGAGTGGTTACAGCATTGTAATCCCTAGACTGTCATCCGAGGCCTGCTGCCTGCATTGCTGTACTGTTGGCATGATTGCCAAATGCACACATATTTTCTGACAGCACACATGTTAGAGTCATACTTGTGCCTTGTAGGTGTGACCACACTGATAGATGTGACAGTATTGTCAGGACACTACCGAGTGTCATATGTGTCAACTGTGCAGAGTCTTCACAAATGTCAACAGTATAC
Source organism: Protopterus annectens (assembly GCF_019279795.1). NCBI lineage: Eukaryota > Metazoa > Chordata > Ceratodontiformes > Protopteridae > Protopterus > Protopterus annectens. The sequence goes on along the minus strand of NC_056735.1, from coordinate 1,066,041,852 downwards.
CTCATTGTCGCTGATGAGATTGCAGTCTAATGGGAGTTTATTTACTAGCAACTACAGCTGTTGATGGGAAGAGTACTTACCTCAAATCCTACTACATGAGGTTGAGTTTTCAACAGTTGTGTCTAGTGATGACAGTGTATAGAGCCTTACATATATTACAAAATAGTACTGCAGAGCATAATAGTGCAGGTGTTAATGTACTGCTTTTTCCTTTCTTACCACAGGTGACTGGGGTGGGGGTTGGTGTCTTCCCCTACACAACCTGATGTCAGTATCTGCTCAGAGTCTGTTGACTATGGCGGCCTCAGTGAGACACAGGTGGGGGTTCAGGCGATGAATTTGTCCCAGAAGTTGTCATCCCTCTTCTGACCTCATTGTCACTGCACACAGTCAGTATGCCCACACATATCCAGTTCCCAGAGACCACAGATATTGGACAGTCAGAGGATGGGGACATTGAGCAGGAAAGTGTGGCAACTATGGCTCCAGTGAGTGTAGGCACTGGCCATAGCAAGAGAGCTGGTGAGGTTCCACACAGGCAGATTGATAGGGGTGCTTGCAGGAGGACCACTGTCCATCCTAAATCTGTTGCAGGTCTCACAGCATGGATCACTCTGTGCATGTTTCAGGCTGTCATGGAGGCACAGGCACATTCTGAACAGAACTCAAGATGTATGCTTAGGGTTATGGATGCAGCACAGTCTGACATCTGTGACTGCCTCCACCGCATTGGTGACACCCTGGATCAGTTCACTGATACAGTGGACAGAAGGTGGACTGAGACAGTGTCTGTCTTGGACAGCACATTGTCTGTGCTGGAATGTCTGGTTGGAGTTGAGCGTTGGACTCATTGATGTAAGAAAGCAACCCCATCTGCTGTGAGTCCACATGGCTGTGCACAGTCATGGTCCTGTAGTGGCAGTACAACAAGCACTACAGAGGGAGTGTGCTGCCCACACCAAGATGTGGCAGGCCATGGGCTCATTGTCCTTGATGGTCCCATGGAGAACACAGTCCCAACAAACTGCAGTCACTGTCAGATACTAGTGTCGCTTCTGACCTTAGGCATGGATGTGCCAGTGTAACTCCTTGCAAAGCCAGTTTCTGTGTTCAGGCCAGAGACAGGGAACTGTCAGCTCTGCCATGTACAGGACTAGCACTGAGCTTTACAGTGTACACCCACACACTCACCCACCACTGTAAAATGCAGGTCAGCTACAGACACACATGGCACCTTTCCATGGTCCATTTTACCTGCTTCTCTTCCTGACTCACACACATGCTCTCAACCATTTGGGTCTGCCTAGGTCTCCTGTACCCCCACACAACACCCTGTGCAAGTAATGATACCTGTGCCACATCCATGTCATGCTCGCTATTGATGAAGGGAAATTAAGCTATGTGTCTGATGCACATGGTGACTATATTAGATAATATATACTTGTGTAATGCAGTGCTATTTTGCCATGCCACTTGTAGTGGTTACTGACAGATACTATATGTTGGCAATTCTCATGAGTATGCTACATACTGTTGTTTACCTTATGTGGGATGGTGTTGTAATGGCTGTATACTTAAACAAAGAAAGTTGTGTCACAGACCTGTTTATGTTTCTGCTTCAGAAGTCTGTTGGGAGAACCTATGGGTACACAGCAGCAATACAGCAGCACAGGATGGTATATCAGCACAGCAGATATATGTTTTCAGCAAGGTACAACAGTGTAATTGCATGGCTACATAGGTTCATATGTGTATAACAGGCTACACAGGACAATAGCATCATTCAACATACTCATGCATCCCTAATCTGTGAAAAGGTCTGATACCCTTGATTAGTGTCATCAAGGTTCCAGGAACAAAGACATCTACAAGCTGTGGTACTGGAGATTACCCATCTACAAATATCCTGTGTCCAGTATGGACAGTTGTCTGGCACCAGTTATGATTGTTGTGCTCTGCATCCCATTGTGTGATCTGAACATTAAGTGTGTCATAGCAGATGTGTGCTTCACATGCATGGGGGCATGTTTCCTGTAGGGTGTACTGTCTGTGTTGCATACCTGTCTCTCTGGCATGTACTATATATACCACAGTAATGTTGTAGGTGTGTAGAAGAGGTGAGAAACATGTTTGTCCTTTCATGGATAGACGGGGGTACAACATGGGATCTGACACCTCCCTGTCTATAGCCATACACATCCTTCTAAAGCATTTAGGTGACAGACTGTACATGTGCGGTCTTGTCATGGACTCCATAGGACATGTTATCTACACTGTGTATCAGTGTACCATGGAACCTGTGTGGCTGCTACAGTTGTACAGTATGCCTGTGTAGTGACATAGCAAGGGTGCCATTGCACACAGTGATAGTGTGATGACTGCCACATGTAGTATAGCAGTGACAGTCTGGGATTTCCATCCTATATCTGTCTGTATTGGTTGTACCAGAGTGACTGCATCCCTACATCTCACCAGCCATTTAATGGGAAAGGCTACATTACTATCTGTGTCCATAACTCCATGTGTACTTGCTCAACTGTGTGCAGTATGCAGACACTACAATATTTTCCATTGGTGAATGTATTCTCAAAGGATAGTACTGGGCAGTAGTTGGCATGTAGTCTTTATCAGTGGCTCAGACTACAACTGAATATGTGCCATAGGCCATCCTGGATAACTATTGGTTCTGTGTGCGATTTGGTGACAGCTCCTAATATGCAATCACCTGCTAATGTACTCAGTGAGAGGTCACTGACAGTGGCTGTGACTGTGGGGAGGGAATGGCTAGAAGGGGTACACCCATAATGAAGAATGGTAAACTCCACTGATGAGTGGCATCATTGTAGCTTAGGTCCTCCAATGCTATCTTCTCAGATTTTGACCGACAGACACTTGCCTAGCCACCAGTTGTCATAATAGTCTGTACATAATGTACACAGTTTCCAGCAAGGCCCACTGGCATACTATTGCCAAACACCTCTTTGTCAGACCATGGTTGGTGGAGTGAGACATAATTTCGACATCCATTGCATAGTGTAACAGGTAATGGGCCCTGCTGGTTAAAGTCAGTAGGCATGCTCTGGCCTTGAGCAAAACTAGCAGTGTGTGTGGTCCAGTGTCAGTCAGTGTATGACAGTGTTATTGCTCATATCCATGCTAAGTCCTGTCATGGCATTGCAGGTGACATGGCACAGAGATCTGGGGACACCACTTGGCACTACCTACTAGTCCTCTGTGCACATATGTATTGCAGTTGCCTCCAGCATGTTGCAGGAAGGGAGTCATACAAGCACACACAAACATGTTATGGAAGTGTGATATGTATACACTGTGTCACTTAGTTGTGTTGTGGCTCACTTTCCCAAAGGTTAGTCGAGGTCCATATCTATGATGCTCTGGAGAAGTGTCGTGATATCCCCAGTTGGGGAATCATCGTATTATACCATGTGTTTGTCACTATGGGTGTCCACCACAGCCTCCCCCCAATGTGAGATCCACCCTGGTGGGATCTGCCCACATAGTCTCTTTAGAACTACCAGCACAACTCCCACTTGCAGACAATATAGACATATACAGTATGTCAACAACAAAGCCATGTATTACCTCCTGTGGGATGGTTCACATAGCTTGATTACACCACTCCCTTCAGATGGAACAGACAAGTATGCAAAGTTCTACATCCATGCATTTTGTCAGTAGTATTACAACTGCATGAACTCAGCTTTACATGACAGGAGGGACACAGGCTCATCATGGCACGCAAACCTGACTGGTGGATACCTGCTATTACCAGGCTGTACAATAACAAATGGACAGTGCTCTGTGACATTTGGAGTGAGTGTGCTCTCCTAACATGGAGGCACAACCTCCTCAGCTAAAAGATGCACATAGTGTTGTTGTGATGTTGTGTAGACATGGTAAGTGACAAAATCAGCCACCCACACAACACAGACCCACAAAGCACAGTGTAGTTACATGTGTGATCTTAAAGGACAGACCCAGATTGTTGGTGAAGTCATACATAATGCTGGCACATATGATAGGTCTGTACTCATAGCTAACCTGTAGTCCCACTTCCATATTTAAAGAGCAGTTCATAACTGGCCTCTCATTGGAGGATACATAGGATCTATTGCACATGCTAACATTTCAGGCTGCATCCTACATGTGATCTGACAAGGATTACCAACTCCACTGGGAAAACCTTGCAATAATACTGAAACCACTGGCTGCACCCCAGCTGAGTGGATAATGGGGGTCTATATTAGTATAGCAAAGGTTTAGCTTGTCAAACACCAAAATGTCAACAGCTAAACAGAGAAAGCTTAAAACCATGAACAGCCAGTTATGCAAATTTTTTCACAGGGAAAAAAGTTGCTTGGTCATTATTGGGAATTTGCCCTTTTCCCCAATGTAGAGCGATCTCAGAGTTGGTATATTTAGTTAGGGGGTGTGGGGGGCACATCCCCCACATCAGAGGATGTGGGGGGCCAAGCCCCCTATTTAATTAGGGTTTAAAAGGTTGTGCTAGTGTCTAACAGCCAAATGAAGTTTTTCCCTATGAAAAACTTCAGGGAAGTGACCATTCACAGTTTTAAGATTCCGCTGTTTAGCTGTCAATGTTAAGCAGTCGATTTTATTTAAAATATCAACCTGATAATGGCAACTGTTATACCCCTGTACAATAGTGGTGCATCCAAAGACCAACATTACCATAGACCTCTTTGTCTTAGTATCTATATCTGTATGCCCATAGGGGCAATCATCATCGAGCTGATCAGTATACATATATGTGATCTACACACAGATGACTGTACACAGCTTGTATGTGTGACAGGGGAGCATGACTGTTACATGTGGCGGACATGCTCGAGGCAGTCATCTAATACCTGGGTGAGGGGACATCAGAGCATACAACCTCCTAGACTGAGCCAAGTCATCTATTTATATCCCCCGCTCTAGCAGTATTTACAAAGTACTCACTTAGGCATCCATGATAGTGTCATTTTAGGGTCACTAAGTGGCCCATTGATGGCACACATAGTCAACATAAGGACATCTACCTCCAATAGCTGATCTGTAAGCAGCAGTGTTCAACAGGGTGCAGTCCTGTCCTAGGTCCTCTACTGCTTGAAAGCATTTTAAGCACAATACACATGACTACTGACTGACTGTGGCTAACAGTGTTAGCTGTTGCCTGCAAACTGTGAGCATTCATAGGGTTCTGGTGTTATGTCACTACCCTGCAAGGGCTATTGCTGAATACATGCCTGTTGACATAGTAACAGCCATGAACTCCATGCATATCTATATGTAGTATCATTTCCATCAGTAAGACCTATGTTCCTGGTAAGTAGCTCATCAGTCGCAACATGTGCTGTACATATACAGGAGTGAAATAATTGGGCACAAAGACCTGGCCACACAGGTGTACACTTCATGTGCCTCATACCACCATGTCCCTACAGTGGTATGGGAGGTATAATATGGTATAGCTGAGGGCACAGTCACCTGTAAGTGACATACTCATAACTTCCAAGTACCCTTACCTCAGCATGCCAATTCCTGAATGCAATTGCCAGTTGGTAATGTACTTTTCCAAGCAGTACTGGCACTTGCACACAACATTATTGTCCCTCACAAGGACATCTCATGTCTTCAGTATGTGTTCCATGGGGAACGTCTACAATGAGTGTCATCTTAGTCTGTGGCATATAGACTACTCAGATGTTATTTTGTGCTTTGCATACAGGGCAATGTGTGACCCTGCTTGATTGCATATGCTGCCTAGCACTAGGAGGCATAGTAGAAGGATAAAACACTGTAAGGACATTAACTTTGTATGTGAGGTGAGTAATACATGCTGGTGGGGAAGGTTTTTCTAGCAGACATAAACACACCCTTGGAACAGAGTCCTGCCTGATGGCAAACAGAGTGCCGCAGTGCACCTCAGCACATGCCATCTGCATGATTGGCAGGGCAGCCATCATCCCAACATAGTTCATCTGCCTGTGTCCCTCTTGGACTGGGGCAATATGTGCTGATCCTGTAACTATGGGTATAAAGTTGTGTAGGATTGTGAGGGCTATATGGCCATTATGCTAGTAAAGTTCAAACATCCTATTGTTGCATAAGATGATGTAAAATGCTCTAACAGCCTCACACACAAACATGGCTTCATTGGGGCTAGGACCACCTCCAATTATGCCAAGGCACATACATAGTGCAAGTTGGGTGTATGTAGTTTAGAACACTTACCTATGTAATAGTACACACTGCAGAACACAGTACTTGAGGAACACAACACACCTCATGTTTGTTAATACTATCAGTTTATGACATATAATGCTTGATGGCATCAGCTGGCCTTGTTGCGGTCAGTCATTTGGGGCGCCACATCACCCACTAAAATTAAAATGCTGCAAAATCCTACCTATATCTACATTATTGAGGTGATCATATTTAGGCCATATGGACATACACACACAAGTAGCCTGGAGTGAAATTAAAATGCCTAGCTACCTAGTCTTACACAATATAGAGCACAATAATTATTTCATGCACCATGGCTTAAGTCTGATACTATGCTGGCAGCTGATAGTCTGAAGATGGATGACATCATCAGGCCTTGTAGAAGAGGACAGTTTGGATGCTGAGAGCAATTTACAGGGCCAAAACGTGCATAAGCATCGCAGGTTGGTAGCCCATGAGGGCACACACACAAAATAGCCTGGAGTAAGATCAGAGCCCCTACCTATCTAGTCTTACACACAATAGAGCACAATACTTATTGCATGTACCACAGCTTAAGTCTGTTGTACACTATATTGCAGGCATTATACTTGTGGATTACACACACTAGGCTTGTGTTGAACACCATCTGTGGCCTGCAGTGTGATATTGCTTCATACTGTTATCTGCATCTACTATCCTAGCAGTGTGATAACTGTTATTATCCTAGCTATGTGTGTACAGTTACCAGTATGGTCATATGTGACTGTTTGCACTTAGAATGGCAAGCCTGTAACAATGTGCCCTGTCCATACATACATTGACAATATTATACATTACACCACTTGCTCACCTGTTTCTGTCTATAGGGTAACATCTAGCAGGCACAGGTGTCTGTAGGTAAGTGGATTATGTACTGTTGTGCCTTAACATTGGATCTTTTGAGCAAGAGTATGGATGTGTGATAGTTCAGACTTACTCACCCTTATTAGGGGATGTAGGACAATACAGACAACCACATACATATTTCTATATATAACAGGGATGTATATACCAATGTAGCTGTGTCTGTATATGCTGTGTATATGTGCTATGTAGATATATGAGGTGAGTCTATGTATCAGTTTAATATATATATATATATATATATATATATATATATATATATACACACCAGTATATATCCATTTGACATTATATATGTATGTGAGAGAGAGATAGTGACAGACAGATATATATATATATATATATATATATATATATATATATATATATATATATATATATATATATACATATATGTCTGTAGGTATAGACATATCTATACATAACAGGTCATTTTGATGAAGGGGCAACAGAACTGTGCTCATTTTAACTGAGTGCATGGGCATGCTCAGTGGGATTGTCAGTACTTCTAGAGTGACTCCAGGCCATGCCTACCTATACTCCAGTCCAGGATTTTGTGTGCTACAGACATTGACATCTGTCCCTGTTTCTGCAGTATTGCCCTTCACAGAAATTGTCCACGGCATTCGCCAGATGTCATTAATATGGGCCTGAGGTTCAAAGTATTACACCACACACAGACTGATGGTCTGTGAAAACACCAACATAATACCTCACATGCAAAAGATGTGAATAACTCCAGATTAGAACCATCAACACAATCACCTATGCTAGCTTCCCTAGCCCACTGAGCCACACAGGCTGCCAGACAGAAAAGAGTCATTCATCACACAATCACCAGCAGAAATATGTACGTTGTTATCCTGCATTAAGTGAGACATGCGGTGTGTGATTGATTTCTTTTACAGCCCTGAAATTGCCTGGTCCACTGGTATACCATTGCTGATTTTCTGTTAAAGCAGTTATATGGGAACACTGCTGTGTTGGGGGTGGGATAGACAGTAGTCCACATGTCATGTGAGCCCACTGCTTAACATCTCCCTGGAGTGATGCAGTGAATATTCCAACCATGATGCCTAGTGAATATTAAGGAACACATACTGTTGGACTGGGTATCTGTAGTCCCATGTGGATGTTAAATCTGTCCAAATAGTCTACTATATTTCCTTGCATAGCAGCAGCAGATCCATACATAAGATACCATATTATAGTAATCCTTACAATTAGTATGTAGGTTAGAGACTTACCTTGTAAATGCAGCAGTTGACAGAACTGTAGTTTAAGGCTGACTCTGTCTGATGCAGCTGTACACAGCCAATATATGGATAGGCACAGGTTGCGTGGGTTGCTTGACATCAACTATTTTAATATACATATGTGAGTAGGAGTAAGGTCTCAGTCCCTAGGGCCCTAGGTTGTCAGTGAATGTGCTATGCATGGTCTCTTAGCCAATGCCAAGGCATACTGGACATGCCTATGTCTGCCTACAGTGACATCATCAGAGGAGTTCCTCCTCTGAGTCCTTCTGTGACTCTGGCACTGGTGGGTGGCTGTGTATTCCTTCCCTTTGCTAATCCTGCTGTAGCTGATTCCACAGGATCATATTGTGTAGCATGGCACATACTGTGAATATTTGTACACATGTGGCTGGAGGGTACTGCAGAGCCCCACCAGATACAAGAAGGCACCGGAACTGTGACTTCAGAAGCCCAACCACATGCTCTGTGATATTTCTAGTTTGTAAGTGTACCTCATTATGGGGTTCCTCTGTGGGTGTGTGTGTGCATTTCTAATGGGTGTTATCATCCATGGTTCCAGTGCATAGCCAGCTTCTCCCAGCAAATGACCATGTGGGATGTCCCACCTAGCAAACATCTGGTACAGCTGTGATGTGTGCCAGATATGAGAGTCATGATAACTGCCGGGGCTGCCAGCACACACATTCATGATAATCCCCTAGGCATTGCACACGACCTGGCAGTTGATGGAGTCGTACCCCTTGAGATTGAGGTAGATTCTATCCTCCTCACCAGATGGTGCCTTGATGTGTACATGAGTACAATATATGACACCAGTACCTCAGGGAAGTGTGTAACACAGTAGAAGTGTTGCATATTGCTGGCCCTCACCTCAGGGGTAAGGGGAAAAGAAATGTGCTCACTGGTATGTAGTAGCATGGCATCCAGGAACTAGTGGACTACTCTGAATGCTGATGCCTGTGAGACCCCCATCATGTCACCAGCTGGTCTTTAGAAAGTACCTGTAGCTAGTATCCTAAGGGCTACACATACTTTTGTTTACACTGGGATGGATTCCCCTCTGTTGGCTTTGGATCTGAGTTGAAGGTGGCAGAGCTCAGTGAGTTATTGTAGTATGTCCTTGTCCACCCTGTGGCACTCTACAATCTCTAGCTCATGTAGCTCCTGGAAGGTTACCCTGGGCCAGAACACTCTTCTCCTTCTATGTCTAGGCCTATTGTCAGCAGCACTAGTAGCACTGTCTTCAGCATCTAACACATACAGATATAGCAGACCTGTAGCATCCCCTAGTATTCTCTCAGGTTAAAATTCTCAAGTGTGTACTCCAATGGTCCAGAGTATTGGGGGAAAATCAGATTGTAGAGTGTGTGCATAGTTTATAGAGCTCTGCTGTAGGTGCAGAATGTACGATTGGCTAACTATGATGCATTCCTTCTGCCTAGTATATAATTAACATCATTTAATGGATCTAGTTTAAGTTAAACAGGAATTAAGACTGATTAATATGTCATAGTTCTTTTAGATGCAACCAGCACTGTGGTGCGCCACACAAATGTGTGCCTCGTAGGTAAACAAAGCTTAGAATGTAGTGCACACACCCCCCTGAACAGACACTCTCACCACAGCAGTGTGCCACACAAACAGACACAGTTAAGCTGAAATGAGCTTAGAAGTCATCGGACACTGCCTCCCCTGATGTCAGTTACCTCTTGTGTACACATCAACATGGTTCTCTGCCTACACAAAGGGGATATGCAGACACAATTATCTCTTTATGCTATTCAGTAACACCACCTCATTTGCATAGGGATCTGTGCTTATAGATTGGAAACTACATGCTTCATAGCCCTACCACATTAGCAACAGCACCAATGCACCATTGTAGATACTCCACAATAGGTCCAGTAATACATTTCCGTCACATAATATTAATATTTTTTCCAAATTTTTTTTATAAAGCATGTCTGAGCATTGCAGCATGTAGTGCAAACATGCCCAGATTATTAAAAAAAAAATTAATTAATTTAACTAATTTCCTTTAATTTTTCAGGCACACAGGAGGATAGTTTTGCTCATATCTGTATATGGTATGCCATTTCTGTCCATATATCTGCATTTTTACAACCCCTTTTGTCTGTCTACACTCCTGTACACAGAATTTTTCCAGGTACACTACAGACACTGACATGGGATCTGTAGAGCTGCCTATCTGCTTGCTGGATCATGCTACCTGGCTAATTTGGATGAGATTCACCTGCTTATGCGGCAATTTGCATGCCACGGAAGCTCCCATGTTGGTGCGTACATGCACGCTACTCAGCAGTGCTTACTGAATCTAAGACCTACTTACTTTCATGTAAACAGCACGGCTTGATACCTACATGGTAAAAAACAATGTGTATTATTTTATTAAATTCCCCCCTAGGATTTTTCAAGGAAGATGAGAAAGACACAGTTTCAGCATCAATCAGCGTGTACAATTCCAGAGACAAAACTGTGTTTATAAATTCTGTTTGTTGCAGGACACAGTTATTTAACTTACATAATTGCCTACTCCACTTCTACCACTGAAACACAGCAGATGACACCCTTTAAAAACAGGCTGGAAATATATGTGGTTTTATGGACTTAAACAAGAAATATGTGCATCTCAGATGAAATCTAACATACCTGAAATGTTTGAAAAGAATTTGTAAGCTATTATGTTAGCAGTTCTTCAAGTGACTGGAATACCTCTATTCAGTGGAAGTGGTCAAACGATTATTATACTGTAGAATATTACTAATATTTTATAGTACTTTTCATATATTTTACCATGAGCATCAGTCTGTATGCTGTTACACAACCATTTTTTATCTATTAATTTGTTATGGACATGTTGATTACAAACCACTGCAACATAACTCTGTTCTTTGAAAACAGGTTCCCAACTACTAACTTGCATTTTTATTTGGCAGAACAAATATATTTTATAATACTACAGATAAATCATGATGTGACTGACCTCCTCATTTCTAGTAGATAGACCCCCCTCACTTCCAAAAGTTTCTGTAGATTTTTGTTGTTCCCTTTCACTAGTGATGGCGGTTTACCCCACCATCACAATTGTGTGGAAATTTGGAAAGCTTCTCAAACTATGGGTAATATTGTCATGAGTGTTGTTTTTCCTCTTTAATATAGTACATCAAAGAACTGCTCTACCACAACATGACGTATATCTATGTCTAAACTAGAAAAGATCCTTGAATATGTAAAACCCTCTCCACCATGGTAAATGTGCAACTGTACAGAACATTATATGACATTTATCTGCTGGAAAAGTCTGGTGGCAAAACAGCTGCATTCTGTTTCTGCTCTGTACTTTGACTTCTCACAGTTGTGTTTTCCCACAACTATAAGACACTTATTTCATGTTTCCGTTAACATTGTTCTGCATCTGCTTCACCTTATGAAATGTATTAACTTTATTGTACCTCTCACAATTCCTTCTTAGTAATTCGCTCCCCTCTACTCTTGGCCTTGTATCAGTACACTGTTTCATATATGCATCAATATTTTTCAGTTTGCTCACTGTATTTTATAATTACTTGTTGCTTCCTACTTCTAATGCTGTCTCTCTCTCTGGTATGTTTTCTGCTTGTTAAACTACTGTATTTTCCCCTTGTTGATCACATTAAGTTTTTTTCCATTCTAAATCAGTTTTCACCACAGTCCCTTTATGAAGTCATCCAGAATCAGTCTTGGCATTATCAAAGCACAGATCTAAATATAATTCAGATTTGATTACAAACAGCAGCAGAAGAGATATTCATTAAACTTTCTCTCAGGTGACCTGCAAAGCTAGACAGACTGGCAAACATGATACAGAGGGAAAATACACAGTACAGAGATAAAAGTTTTTAAACAAAAACAGTTGGAACACAGAAGAATGGTACATATAAACCACTTTAAAGTATTTGAGATACTGTTAAAATATGAAAGGTGGCAAGTGCATCAGAAAATAATTTTATATTGAGACAACTACACTCTATTAAAAATAAATATTAAAATCCATCATTATGTTTAGAGAGATGATATGGAATTAAAAGGTTAACAAGGGTTTATGGAAGACAAGTTAAGTGCTTACATAATGCTGCTTCATGACATCAGCACCATAGGCCATATATAACGGTGTATTGTATTTACAATACATAACAAATTTCTTTTATAAAGCTAAATTCTTTACTATATTATTTATCTTTCTTAAGAGTTGCGGTGTTTGTTTAGTGACTGCTAAATCTGTCAGGAGTAGCTGTCAATGTATAAATGAAGAGAGAGAGAGAGAGAAAGAGTGAGAAAGGTTATTCATTCCTTCTGTATTTCATTCATTCCTTGTGTCACTACTTATTTTTTACAGTATCCATTCTTTCCCTTAAACAGTGTTTCAGTGTACTGTATACCATACATATACTCTCAAGGACTCACTTCAAATAGGATCATTCAGTTCAAACATTACTGGTGAATCCATGGTTAAAATGAGTAACATTATATAAAGAGTGACATTGATTTATATAAAATACAGTGGTATCTAAAACCTAGTAGGGTTATCAGAAATGTTCTGCTGGATGACAGTGCACTATGATTTGTGCAAACAGCAACCTGGAGCTGATGGGTGAAAGAAATGATCCATAACTTCTTCTGACACATTTAAAGCCTTTCAGCAGCACACAGAGAACAGTCCATCATCTGCACCCTTCTGTGAAAGCTGGCTTTGCCAAGTGTTTCAATGAAATATGTGCAACTTCCCATTTAAATTAGTACCACATGAACCATGAAGAGCACCACAGGTATCTGTTGTAGTACCAGCCGATTGCTAAAGTGGCCTGTCTTGTAATGCTCTATCAGGAAAGACATACAACCATTCATCTGTAACATATTAAAAGCAGACGAAATAAATTACTCCACAGATGATGAATTATTGCTTGTGAGGAAATGTGCAAGGATAGATTTTTTTTTTAAAAGCAGCTCTTTACTAAAATTATTGCAATAGTATTCAGTCTCTTAATATGTACTTCTCCTTATCATAAATCATGGCGGTTTAAGTTAAGTATAAATTTGTAGATAACTGTCATGAATTTTCTCCTTAAATAAATTAGTGCATACTTACTTCCAAATAAGATACAGCAAATGTATCACATTGCACAAAATAATGCAAATTTGCAAAAAAAAAAAAAAACATATTTCTCCATTTCCAACACACTTTCACCGTAAAACAGGTAGGAAATAAAATAGAAGGACTAATCAAAGTATGCTTTTTCTCCATTACTACCTATGCTAGAAGCACAAGAAACAGATATGACCTATCTTTTGCTGGACCAACAAAGATGTCTAAAAAAATGGCATGTGACCTTTATGTACTGGTGTTAAAAAGGAGATTAATTTATCTCTGTCCCTTTATTCGGCACTGTAAAAATTATAGCTGTCATTCTAATTAAAACTAGATGTTTAAATCAAGACTTCCATCTACAAATAAACATGTAAAAATTAAAACTAGATCTCTAAATCTAAGCTTTAGTTATAAGTAAACATATTTATTTATACTTTTCCTTTCAACAGACTCCTTCTCAAATAAGAAATCCAAAGCAATGAATGACAAATATTAAGGATGGAAGCTAACAAACTTTTGCTGATGTTCTGACATGTTTAATATCATTCAGTTTAATTGAATGACTGAAGTGCACAACGTGAGTTTTCCACAGAAATGTAACACTTAAGATAGTATTCTTAGTCTGGAACTTTGCAAGTGCATAACAGTCATGTGTGAACAGTGGCGCTACACAAAAAAGCAAATGTTCTGTGAAACACATTTACAATGAATATGGAAAAGCAAAACAATTTCTATAAACATGTCCACTTTTCACAAAAGAGTAAATGGCATAAACTTAGTTCTTTCAAAATTGTGAATTACTAGAAAGAATTGTATGTTGTGTATCCTGTGGTATATTGTGGGCAAGCAGAGTTGAGAGCAGTCTCACTCAAAGTATTTTAGGAAAGATGCAGACTGCACATCAACAAGAGGGTTTTTTAAAAAAAAGAAAAGAGGTTATAACTTTTTTATATATAGGGGTATCCTTTTATAGATACCCTGATGGTTTCAATAAAGAATAGAAAGGGGGTGAAAGGACAGATTGAAAAAAGGGGAAATAAAACAAAGAGGTGAACACACAAGGGAAACATTAAGAGGGTTCGTGCTGGATGGTAGTCTGGGTAAGAAATAGTGAAGAGGATAAGAAGAAATGGTAAGGGAAGCAGGGCCGAGGAAGTGTCAGCTGGAATTGCATTCAACAGAGCCTCAAACATGGCCACTGCCACATGTTGTTGCGGTGGAGGGGGTAGGAGTCACAGTGGTCAGCACCAGTTGGGAGAGTGTGACTTCTGTACATTGAAGAGGGGCTTCAACTGGATGAATTCTTCTACTACCTCCCCAGTGCATCCTTAACCAAACTCCAAAGCCCTCTTTCTGTGAGGCTTGCCAGGCTGCCACATGCCAGAGTTCCCACAGGACCTGCACCTCCACTCTGACCCTGTGAGGACATCCCTGTTCAGGCAGAGAGTGATCTGTCCCTATCCTGGGAGGTATATGCCTCATCTGTTCCTGAAGGGTTTGAACCTGTATAAAAAAAAGCAAGAAACAGGAGAGATGCAAAACAAAAAGGAGAAAGAAATGCATAAGCAAAACAAGAAAAAAGAGAAAAAAGAAAGAGTGGAGAGAGATAAAACACAAAGCACAATAAATCCACACAATACTGTTTTAATGCAGTTTAATAAAATAATATATACTGTAATAACAGCAAAAAAGTCTTTACTGAAGTAAAACTTGTGTATGGGAAGTACTTATGCTTACAACTGGGGGTAGTGATTTGGGATGTGCTTCTGTTCTTGGAAAGAATATGCATACTTGTGAATTGAGATGACAACGGTTTCTGTCTTTCTGAAGGGTAGTGTGTTTAATTTATGTACTTTAAAAACAGAGTATACAGCACCCCAAAAACAAATCAAAAAGAAATCTGTAATTATTGCAATTAATCAAATTAATAAATCAGATTATAAGACATTTCTCTTGATCATTTAAGTCTTCAGTTGCATTTCTTTCAGCCGCGAAGCTAACAACATTGTCTATAGAAGTACTATAAAAATCAATATGAAAAACATTGCTTTATCAAATTTCCTGCTACCACTAGAGTTGTATAATAATTGCTGCTATGCACCGTTAAAAAGAAATATCTTTTGAACACTTGTAATACTTACCAGAAGACTCTACCAGATGATGCACTGGTCCCTTCTCTTGTTTGTGATTGTACTGTATTTCTCCCTCAGCTATCAGTGAAAAGGAGAAGGATAATCTTGTTTATCTGTATTTAAATTTCTTCCACATATAAACATAAATGTCTTATATTCGCTGTAAACATTTATTTTGTTTTTTTTCTTTCAGATTTTAACAGTTATTTGCATGCATGTGAATTATTACAACACTTTACTAATATTCTATTGAATTTGGAAGGATAGTAGAGAAATATGAAAAAAGTCTTGAGTTTTGTTTTAAAAATGCATATAGCAATCTGTGGTATAGCTGAACTACAATGGCTGAAATGTATTAATTCAAGGAAGTGTGCATTTTTTTTTCTGCAGAAATGTGTCTGATTTATACCAAGCAACACTGAAGTATTACAGCATGTTTTCTGAAAAATTCTGTGCTGCTCCTTCTCTTAGCAAAGTAACCCCTACTCCCTTCCCCCAATGTGCATTATAACTAGCATGAGGTGACTGTCATTTCAGCCATATTGTGCATGCAGCTAGAAATATTAAGTTAAGCAATAATTTTAGCTATATGTACGTCTGTCACAAAACTGTCTTCATGTAATATTTGTCTGTTACAACTTTAAATCTGAAACTATAACTTTAATTTCATAACTTATATGCAGTCAGCTTTACTGATACATGAGCAGCAGTAAAAGTAAAAGATTTATATAGTTACCTATACAGACTATTATTTTAATACTCAACTGATATTTCTATTTACTACTTTAATCTTTTAATGTCTTTCTTCAAAAGATGGATGTTTGATTATAAATACGCTACTCATTTTTTTATGTATATCATATATCGGTACAAATAAATAGATTGGATATATATTATGTTCAGAAAAGAGTAATTTATTGGACTTGCAAGTATCCATGTATATAGTTTAAAATATTTAAAATAGGTGGGGGGCCATGCCCCCCACATCCCACAATGTGGGGGGCTGTGCCCCCACACACACCCTTACTATATATACTAACTCCAGGGTCACACTACAGTGGGGAAAAGGCCATATATAACTTTCAGTGAAATGTGTTTCAGTGAATTGTGTTTTCAGTGAATTGAGCTTTCAGTGAATTGTGCACAGTCAAATGTGTTTCAGTGAAATGTGCTTTCAGTGAATAGTCCTAGACCCATATATATATATATATATATATATATATATATATATATATATATATATATATATATATATATATATATATATATGGATAATAACTATCATTATGAATGCTTACTAATAAAAGTTTTTTTTTTTCTTTTTTTTTAACTGTAATAGCATTTTGTGCCATGTAGTGAAGTGGGCCTTTTTAAATTAAGGCGGTGAAAAATAAGTGTCAGCATTAATGTGATTATATTTATGACTTTATATGTGTCAATTGTTAGGGTGTGACATATATTGCTGGATGGGCAGGGATTAATCTCTCATATTTCTTTCAACCTGACATTTAGATGATTCTATTTTGAATATTACAGCTGTATTCTCATTTTGGCTAGTTTAAGGCAATCTGAGTGCCTCTGCAGACATCATCTGCAGTGCCACCATTTCTCTTTGAAATACATTCGTGTACTGTGGGATGTGCATTCACAATTGACAACATGTGTATCTTGAGATACATCTGTGTCATACTGTGATCCATAGACATGTATATATTTTAGCCTAATTTGCACAACAAAGATATAAACTGACCTAAATGTATGCGAACAGGTTGAGCTTTAACACACTGATTCCCAAATAGCAGAGACAGGTGGCAAATTAATTAGGATACCGCAGCCTTTTCAAAGTAAGGAACATTTTATAAAATAATACTTATTTAGTAAGAAGCACTTTACCATTTCCTGTAATATCTGAAAATACAATGAGGCAGAGAACTCCACGTAGAGCCGGTCAAAACTTTTATTCAATAAAACCAAAGATAAAATCTTCCATAAGCGCTTTCAGGCTACCAGCCCTTCATCAGATAACAATAAACATCACAAATGCCATATTTAAAATACATAACAACCAATCAGCTTTCAGTATTTTACCTTCCTTTTCTTGAGGATGAGTTTTAAAGGTACAATAGCATTTTTACCTGGTGTCTTATCTGCCCATAATGTTACAATCCATCTAGTCTCAGCACATTCCGTATCATTAAACAAATTACAACCCCTGACATTAGGAGTAATCACCTGTATTGCCATAAATAAAAATGTGTGGTCCATATTCATTTTTACATGTTGTGCCAATGCATTATGTTCATTGCAATGTTTAATAAATGACAAATGCTGAAATATCCTTGTCTTGAACATATTATTGGTTTTACCCACATAATATACTTCACATTTCTGACAGACTGCTATATATACTAGATTGTGTGTCCTACAATCAGCATAACCTTTAAACATGTACTGTTTGTTTGTCCTTGGAAGCACAAACGTCTGCTCCTGTAAAATATATTGACATGCTTTGCAGTGATAGCACGGATATGTGCCCTTCTTGTTGATACTAGGGATTCCTTTTAAACAGTTTTTAGGTTCTTTACAAAGTATGTCTTTCAAACTCCTATTTTTTCTAAATGCAAAATTAGGTGTAAAATCTAAAATTTCTTTCTGTTTCGAATCACTGTGTAGTACTTGCCAATGATGTTTGATAAGCTCACATATATTGCCCACATCGCTGCTATAAGTAAGCACCATATTAATTCTTTCTTTGCAGACTGATGGAGTTTTCTGTTTATCAATTATATCTCCAGTTTCTTTGTATAACCAGGGTTTAGCTGTACTATTATGTTTAATCTTACTATGTTTAATTAGAGGTTCTATCCTGTCACGTTTATATCCCCTCTGTATCAAAAAAAGTTGGTATATATAATTTGCAGGGGGTGTGAGGTGTGCAGGGGGGCCTGCCCCCCTGCAAAAGTAGTAAAATACACATGCTGTTGACTATGGAATGTCACAGTATGATAAACTGCATAGCTGACATCAACTCCTGCTATGTCGAATACTTCGAACTACGGGTGTTGATGTATTCAGTTTTGATCTGGCTGCAATTTCTCTGTTTTGGATTCAGGATTTTGGGTTGACCATATGACCAGTCGACCTATGCAGTTTCAAGATTTCAGTGGTAAACCATGTGCCACAGCATTGTTAGGGCTCAGACCACTGCAATAGAGTCAGGTATAAATGGTAAAAGTCCTGCTGTGTATGCATGGTGATTGTCAATGCTACTTAGAATCAGCACAGAGCAGGGATAAAGCCATGGTATCACTGATGTGAAGTGTGGTGGCACATTGAGCATCACCTGCAGCCCCCATTCATATATCAGTTAGGACATACTAGAGTCAATCTGGACTAGTATTATGAGGGGCAGAGGATGGATTTCTGTTCAGACATGTAGAGAGAGATCACATAATACTACCACTTGTTCTCGAGACAGTAATGCCTTGTACTTGTAGTAAACAATAACAACACATTTCACACACAGCATGTTAATGATTATCTACACCTAGGAGAACTTCACATTCCATGTCATGATCATGCAGCAGTGTCAGGTCACTGACAGCAGAATCACCTATCTCCAGTAAGATCAAACCATCAGACTAACTCACCTTATAGTTCTCATAGTAACTCATCCTCTAAGTCAGTTGCACCAATACCAGGCCTATCAATAGGAGATCTGGAACTACTGTGAATTATATTCATTGACAACTCTTTCTGTTTAGTTGTACTAAGGTTTTGTAGGAGGGTGAGGGTGAAGCTAAATATATCTATATCTATCTAGCCTATCGCTCTCTCTCTCTCTCTCTATATATATATATATATATATATATATATATATATATATATATATATATATATATTCAGTCATTCCCTTTACAGTTATTAGTTACAGTGTAATCTGAATCAGAATCATTTACAGAACTTCCTTTTTAAATGGAATAAATTGTGGTGAAGTGGAAAGTCTGTGTGCTTCTATTAAGCACATGAATAAACACTAGACACAATATTAAAGACCAAACATAAGGAAATGACACCTTAAAATAAGCATCCTGCCATGAAAACTTAACTGCTGCCACTACATCCTCCTCACTGCAGAAATGATGAGTTTTTGAAGTAAGAATTTATTTTGAATGGCACTAAAAAACAATCTGATGTGCAGTGAAAAAAGAATTAAGTAAAAAGAAATGGCATATATAGCTGGATATTTCATTGTTGCCAGTATTGTTTTCTATTGCATAGTGAATAAATAATAAAGTGAAAGTTATTCAGTACAGCAGGTGCAGCTTTTGATTTATTTATTGAATTGATTAAATCAATTATCAGACAGGTAAATGGGTAGTAATATAAAACTATTTTAAATGAAAGAGAATGCCAGATGAACAGTGACAGCAGACCATGTACCACACAGCATAGCCCACACATATCACTGCATGCATCAATTATATATCATGAGTTTTTTTTTTTTTTTTACAAAAAAAGGAAACACTAACCTGAACACCACGATCCATATTTCTGGACTAGATGATGCATCTTAACCTGTGCAGCCACAGGCTGTGCATGAGCCTGCAGCATGGGGTCCCTTACTACTGCTACAGGCTGGTCATCATTAGTCAAAGTGGGATTAGAACTGGGAGCTGCAGTGACAGTGTGGATCACTTTACCACCTGACTGATTATATTAAGCAGAATGCAACAGCAGTAAACATCCTGCATGCAGTAACTGGTTTATACTGAATGGCACTCCCAGACTCATCCAGGCACCTGAAACTGCTCTTCAATAGGCCAAATACCCTCTTGATGACTGTACAGATCTGGGATAGGGATGTGTTACATGATGGAATGGTAGTCCATCCTTTTGTGGTAGTGATACTCATGTGGACCAGGGAAGGCCCCTAATTGCAACATGGGTGCAATCCATTACACTGAGTACCTCAGGGAAATGTGCCAGACCATAAAAAGCATGCCTAGTCCTGGCTAGATCCTGAGGTGAAGCTGGAAAATAGATTTACTAATCCAAATGTGCCAAGAGTGCATCCAGGAACTGCTTTAGTATCCTCAAAGCAGAAGCCTGTGAGATCCCCAACCTGTTGCCAGACTGCCTCTAGAAGGTCCTTGTAGCATGTTGAGTAAGGGTTATACATATTTTGGAGTCCACAGGAATAAGAAGTACACGCATTCCTTCACTGACCCTATGGGGTCAAACACACTCACTAAGACCCTTATAATGTCCTTATCCACTCTAAACCTATCAAAGATTTCTTGATTATCAAAGCTATAATGAGTAATAATTTCTCAGCTATTTTAGCCTTCTTGGTGGGTGAACACCACCGGGTGCAGCAATCAATGAGCATCCATGCAAACAGTGAAAGAGGTTTTGGCCTGGCCAAGACAAGTTACTCCAACCTAGAACAGCAAGGTTCACCACAAGAGACAACATTTTCACTAGATGCAACTCTGATAGATTTGACAATGCTTCCATGTTTATAGAGCATCTGCAACCAGCGCAAAAAAGCAGGAAAAACTGGATATGAATTGCAAATGGTGTAAAATAGTCTTAATTCACAAACAACATTTACATCACTTCTCATTTCCACCTCATTATCTCCGCATTTGCATAAGTACATTTGAGGTTACCGCACATTGGCATAAATGACCTCTGTGAATCGTAGCTGAGCTCCATTACTTACAGCTTTATGTGCTATATAACTTCAATAAAGAGTAACACATATCTTAATTTTATAACAAGTATTGTACTGTAATTTTAGATGACAAGTACAGTGTACTAGAATTACAATATTCACATAGAAGAACATTGCAGTTCATTATTTTTTAACCAAGCGATGTCATGTTTTCTCCAATGTGCTGCACTGAGAAGCACATGAAAATTTATTGCCAAACATGTCATGCTTTATTTTAGAGATACAGCCAGGGACAGAAGTTATGTGATACATTTAAGTATTATCATCTAGTTACAAAAAAACTAAACATTCAGTGTTAACAGCATTATACGACGCTATAATTTCATGTAATGTAATGATATAATTTGAATATGAAAAGGTGAAAAAGTAATGCAATATACCATATTTTTATTCTGACTGACAGGTAAGTGTGTCTTCATGTGCAGTAGTTTTAGTTATTTATTTTTTAAAACAAAATATGGTAGATGAAATAGCACGAGTAATGTTTATTTTATTTTATTGTTATAAGAGACTAAGTGCCTTATAAATACCAGAGCCAATTAGATGTTGAATTTTTTTTTCAGTGTAGTAGCAGTAGTAGCACTTCTTGTGGTACTAGTAGCAGAAGCAGTAGTCAAGGCAGTAGAAATAGTAGTAATAACTTGTAGTAGTACTAGAAGCAGTTGTAATAGAAGTAATAGTACTTGTAGTACTAGTTGGGGGTGGTAGTGGGGTGTGGACATCCAGAGTGATTAGTTTATGGTCTGATCTAACCAATGACAGGGTTGACCTCCGGTGTGGAACACCTGTCGCCCATGTTGGTGATGACCGGGTCCAACATGTTTTC
The DNA here is from genome assembly GCF_019279795.1 of Protopterus annectens. NCBI lineage: Eukaryota > Metazoa > Chordata > Ceratodontiformes > Protopteridae > Protopterus > Protopterus annectens. The sequence continues at coordinate 1,066,019,612 of NC_056735.1, read as the reverse complement.
ACCTCTGGTAGGGGAGTTTACCAGCTGATCCAGGGTGTTTGCGTTGATGAATTCCAGGAAGCGCTGGGCCTGGGAATTTGTACTCGAGTAGTTTTCCCAGGGAATGGTAGGGTAATTGAAATCGCCCAATATCAGGGTGTTTGGTAGGACCTTCATGTTTTTCAGTGTCTCCAGAAAGGTGGCGTGGTGATCCTGGGTCATGGAGGGTGATCTGTAGCAGGCCACAATTTGAATTGCAGATTTGCCCAATGCTAGTTGCACATGAATAATCTCAGTGGTATCATGTTGCACCACTAACCTGGAGGTGTAGGTATCCTTGATGAATATGGATACACCCCCTCCTTTTGTGTTTCGGTCAGTGCTCTGTGGCTGAAACGAGTGGCATAAGTTGTAGCCCGGTATTGCTGGGGTGCTCTCTGGATCCTTGAACCAGGTTTCAGTTACTGCACAGATGTCAATGTTCTCCATACTGAGGGAGTGCTTCGAGCACGTGCATTTTGAGATTTAAACTCCTGGTATTGAGTAACATAACCCTCAGTTTTTTGTTAATTGTGCTGTTTACGGAGGTGAGTTTGACTTTTGAGCCTTGCCTGTAAAAGGCACTATGGGGGCAGCAAGAGCCTTGGCTAGTATTCGAAAGCCTAGGGGTGACAGGTGCAAGCTGTCTTTTGCGAAGCAATGCGGTTTGTCAGGCATGTTGCCCCAGGCTGAAAGACACTGGATCCCCTTTGAATGACACCAGACGCTTAGCCAATTGTTGAAATTGATAATTTTTTCTTTATATTGAGTTATCATTCCTGGAGAGGGCAGGATGCTACTCAGGGTCAGGGTGATACCAGCCTGGGCTACATGATCAGAGAGCTCTTCCATGTCTCTTTTCATGTAGTCCAGGGAAGTACATCTCAGGTCATTCACACCAACATGAACAATGACAGAGTAATATTTGTGCTTGTTCTGGAGTGACCTGAGTGCTTGTGTTATGTGGCGAATTCTCGCTCCCGACAGGTAGCTAACAGTAACCTTCTGCTTGTCCAGCCTAGTGAGTGGGACATCAGTGTGCCTGACTATAGTGTCACCTATTACTAGTGTGTTAGGTATGTTATTTTGCTTTAAGGGCTGTGATTGTGCGGCACACTGATTTTGTGTTTTATGTGATGTCTGGTTTGTGACGGTAAGTGCAGGTTGTTTGGGTGTCTGCTTTGGAGGTCTCTGATGCTTTTGCAGGTTTTTATTTAGAGCCACTGAGTATGATTTTGTGTATTTATGTGTATTTTTTGCCAGTGCTGTTTTAGTAGGTCTGTGTGCAGCTGGAGTTGTAGTGCAAGTGTTAACCTTCTCCTCTTGACTGTTTATTCCTTTCTTGGGTGGAGATAGCTTAGCTTCCAGTTTGGCTGTATAATTGCATCTCACGCATATGTTAGTGTTTTATGGTAGGAGGAGAGGGTTGTCTGTATACATGAGGCAGTTGTGACATTGCTCGGGATACCCAGATTCACCAGCTGGACCAGAGTGTGCACCTGAAGTTGCCCTTTGATCATGCCTGAATGGTAGGGTGAGCGGCTTAGTCGCTTGGTTGGTGAGGGGTGAATAAAGAGCCTTGCCCTGCTGGACAATCAGTGTCAGGGTATATTAGTGCTTGCTATTAGGTCTGAGCAAGTGCTGGGCTGTAAGATGCTTTCTGAGTGCTTAGGTTGAGAGTTAGACTAGTTTCAAGGGAAAAACTGAAGAGGAGACTTAGTGGAACCGGTAATAATTTAACCGTAGCTTACCGGCACTGCCCGGTGCGCAAAACTGTGCAAACGCGGCTTTTACAGTAGAGAAATGAAAGAGATAGAAATTAGCCCAAAATGGCCAATAAACTACTAACTACTGGGCTGGAACCACTCCTCCAGAGACAGATAGGTTGCTCAAAGCTCCCCTCTCTCACAGGTGAACAGAGAAACTTTCTTCTATCTAAGTAAGGTACTCAGAAACTAATATCACAGCTCTGAATTCAGCACTAGCCTGAAAACTGGATTATACTAGTTTAGAAAGGTGGGAAACAAGGATTTTTTTTTTGGCTTTTTTTTGTTTTTTTTTAAAAAGATAAGGCAAAAACAGTAAAAAAAATACACTTAAAACAGCTTTAAATGACTACAAACGATCAGAAAAGGCTATCACACTTTAGTGTGTAGCCTACAACAGTTAAACAAATTATTTAAACAAAAAAACAACTTTTTAAAAGTGCAGGCTGTCAAATAAGTACAATATGTGAAAAAAACAAGCTTTTAAATCACAATAAATGCTGGAAAATCTGCATTTAGGCAGAAAACAGTTAAGTACAGCAAGAAAGTACAGAAAACTGATACTTAATCTCTCCAAAGTCTCTCTCCTAAGCTAGAAGGCTTGTATCAGTTTAAGGCTTTCTAGTGCTACTAGTAGGTTAGTTACAGGAAAGATGGGAAACAAGCACAGATGTAGTCTTTTAAACCAGAAAGTTGAAAGAGACAGACAAACTGTCCAAATGGTCAATAAACTACAATTTCTGGGCCAAGAACCTCTCTTCTCATGGTAGACAGGCTACCTAGTGCTTACCACACCCACTGATAAGCTAGAAGGCTTTCTTCCAACACAGAAAGCCTTGGGGGCTCAGAAGCTTACTAACAATCCTGGATACAGCAACTCTGTAACCGGACTAGGCTAGTTATTGGAAAGGTGGGAAACAGGCACAAGTGCGGCTTTCAAACCAGAAAGTTGAAAGAGATGGAAAAAACTACTCAAGCAGCCAATAGCTACAATTTCTGGGCCAGGGACCACTCCTCTTGTGATAGATAGGTTACCTGATGCTTACCACTCCCACTGATAAGCTAGAAGGCTTCCCACCAACACAGAAAGGCTTGGGGGGCTCAGAAGCTTACAAAGAGTCCTGGATACAGCAAATCTTTACCTGGACTAGACTAGTAACAGGAAAGGCAGGAAACAAGTGTAAACACAGGCTTTTAAATCAGAAGGTTGAAAGAGATGGAAAAGCTTCCCAAACGGCCAATAAACTATAATTTCTGGGCTAGAAACCACTCCTCCTGTGGTGGATAGGTTACCTAGTGCTTACAGTAAAAAACATTTCTAAAGCAAACTTTACCTTACTTAAGACAGAGGTGGTAAGTTTCACAGCCCCCACGCTAAAGGATAATGCTGCCCAAGATGCAGAAACCTTTACAAATGCACTCTATAAGCACCTACAAGGATGCATGGATCATGCCATCCCTAGCAAAACCAAGACTCACTTGTCTAAGAGAAGGAAACCAGTTTGGTGGACCCCTGCAATAAACAGGCTATACAATAGAAGGAGGAAACTAGTTCAGAAAAAAAGCAAATCCCAAGAAGGAAAGACATCCCTGATCAGTATCAGTAAGAAACTGAGGTCCCTCTTGAAATCATCCAAGGCTAACTTCGAAAGAAAAATAGCCAAGGATTCAAAAGATAACCACAAAGCCTGCTTTAGCTATGTTAAGAATCTAAGTGGCAACCAGCAGATATGTACTGAACTAGTGCAAAATAGCACAAAATATACTGAACCTACTGATATTGCCAACATCCTGGCAGATAGATTCAGTGCAAACTTCACCCCCCTCTTACCTCCAAAAGGGCCCACAACAATACCAGAAAAGTGTAGTGTCCCAAAAATCACAGACGCAGAGGTGAAAACAGCCCTTTCAAAAGCCAAAAACACAGCGTCAGTGGGACCAGATGGTGTCCCAGGCTGCATCTTGCACGAACTACAGAATGAACTAACCCCCCACCTAAACACGCTGTTCAACCTCAGCCTCTCAACAGGCTACTTGCCCATAGACTGGCGCACAGCAATGGTTATTTTTCTCCACAAAGGAGGGGCCACAACTGACCCTGGTAACTATCACCTCATAAACCTGACTTGCCTGGTCTGCAAGGCTATGGAGCGCCTCATCATGAAACTCATTAACAAAGACATTGGGAACATCCAAACACTTGACCCGACCCATTTCAGCTTTGTTAAGGGCCGATCATGCCTACTAAACCAGGTTGACTTCTTCGAGACAGTCACCAAGGCCATAGATGAGGGAAAGGTGGTTCACACAGCCTAACTTGACCTCACCAAGGCTTTTGACACCATTTCCCACTCAGGTATTACAGAAAAACTTACCAGCTAGAACATAAACCCCTACGTCACGAGATGGGTTGCCAACTGGCTTACAGACAGAACTCACACGGTAAGAATAGCGGACTCCAGGTCCGACTCTAAACCTGTCACAAGTGGTGTCCTGCAAAGCTAGTTCCTGGAACTCCTACTGTTCAGCATATACTTCTCATGCGTACAGGCAAACACAGGAAGACTATGGATAACTAAGTTCACTGATGACTGCAAACTGGGAGCCATAATTGACTCTCCGGCTGACACAGACATCCTCCAAAAGTGCCTTACTGAGATGGACACCTGGTGTCAAAGTCATGGCCTCAAGCTAAATGCCAAAAAATGCATAGTCATCCCGTTTGGGAAAAACAAAATACCCATGAATTATCACATAGGTGGCAGCCCCCTTAATACAGAAGAGGTAATAAGAGATCTGGGGACCCAGGTAGATAGTAATCTCTCCTTTGACAATCATATTGCCAAAGTAGTTAGGAAATCCTTCTATGAGGCCTATCTAATTACTAAAGGGTTTGCATCTCGAAATAAAGAGGTTATAGTGCCCCTCTACTCGTCACACATTAGACCCATCATAGAGTACAATGCCCCATTTGGGATGTACCTCACAAGACACTTCCAACAGCTGGAAAGACCACAAAAGTACCTTACCAAAAGGATTACTGGTCTCAAACATATGTTCTATGCAGCCCGACTGAAAAAAACTCCAGCTATATTCAGTGGCATATCGCTTACTCAGAGGTGATCTCTGCCTGACTTACAAAGCCATGACCAACTCAGAATTGATGGACATGCTCCACCTAAAGAAATCCAAGTCACTGCAAGCCACGCGCTCTAGTGAGCCAAACCTTGCCACAACAATAAATAGAACATGCTGGAGGGATAGATTCCTGTCACAGAGACTCCCGATGCTTTGGAACACAATTCCAAATTACATCAGGCAGAGCCCCTCACTAACACTCTTCAAGAGAAACCTTGATGAGTGGATGGGTAACAGAAAATACACCCCTGGGATCACTTCATTGGCTCTGCTTGACAGAGGATCAGTTAATTAATCAATGGGGCGGCAAAAGCCGACACACTATGGCTGGGCTTATAAATGCCCTCTGGCAGATAGCCTAGTACCTACCTATGAACCTAATAGTAGTAGAAGTAGTAGTACTTGTATTACTAGTAGTAGAAGCAGTAGTCATAGTAGTAATAGTAATAGTACTCATAGTTCTAGTACTACAAGCAGTAGTAGTAGTACAAGCAGTAGTACCAAACACACAGAAACAATGATACCATAAGCAACCAATTCAATGCTCATTTTATAGAGACAGTACAGTCATTAACCATATAATCAAGCTCTTGAGGTCTGTCCTCAATCAGATATCCTCCTTCAACATTTCTCCTTCCAACCAGTTCTTGCAGATACCATCAAAAATGCCTAAAAAAAATTAAAGCCTGCTACAATTTCCACTGACAGTCTACCTGGTTGTTGTGTCTTTCAACTTTTTCCCAGTTAGGGGTCGCCACAGCAGAACTCCAGTCCACTAATGATTGGCAGTAGATTTTTACGTACCGAGTTGCCAGCTCTGACGCACAACCTTCAACGAAGGTACACCCATTCACGCATGTCTCAACACAGAAGAGGCTTTAGCTGAGAATCGAATGGGACAACATCATACTGTGAGGCGACAATGCTACCGCAGCACCACCACCACAGTTGACAGGCTACCTGGTCCATATCTTAAAATAGCAGTTGAGGTAATTGCATATCCACTTTTAGTTCTGATGAATTGATCCATATGTGAAAATAAAGGCTCCTCACTATGGAAAAAAATCATTTATTGTTCCATTGCACAATCAATACACATCATTCAAACTACAGACCAATTGCCATTTTAGCTCCCTTATCAAAAGTATTAGAAAAATTAATTCATATGTATATTTTCAAATATGTAATAGATAACCAGCTTCTGACCTTCACTTCATCACACCTTCCGTCCTCATCACAGCATAACTGCTTTGTTGAGATTTGTTAATATCATTAACACCAATCAAAATGCTGGAAGTATAGTTTCTATCACCTTCCTAGACTTATCAAAAGCTTTTGATACTGTCTTTCACCAGAAACTCTTACATAAACTCTTATTCTTTGGGTTTAACAGCTCTTCACTGCAGTTATTTCATAGCTACCTCTCAAACAGAGCAGAAGCAAGTGAAATATAAAAATGATTGCTCAGCCTTCTTACACATAAGTACTGATGTCCTGCAAGGATCTATACTAGGACCCATACTTCTCAACATATTCATCAATGACTTATACAGTGCTACAAAAAACTTTACCGTAGTTCAATACCTAATGACACAACCCTGATCTGTTCTGCAAAATCTTTCTGAACTCCAGGACTTTACACAACAATCTTTCTTATCAACTGAAACACAAGTAAATAATTCACAACTACTTCTAAATCTTAAAAATGCTAAATTGCTACTCTTCCCTCCAAAACATAGCTCTACCAAAACAACACTACTTACTTACTATTGTCTCTGTCAACCACATCATGATAGAACAAATAAGCCACATAAAATTAATGGGTGTCATCACAGATGAGCAGACAAAATTTGACCAGCATGTATCACACGTTTAAAAAAACTCATCAAAAAGTAAGTACATTATATAGAGTAAAAACAACCTCACTGATATATCGAGAAGATGTATAGCCTCTGTATTACTGCCATCTCTCCTCTATGCTGCCCCAGCTTCACTAAATTTCAAGTCTCAGAACTATCCAAATGTACATGTTATAATAAAATAGCAAAATTTGCAGAAAACTATAACAACAGAACACACCCCCACTGCGTAGATCTTAGTGAATTAAATTGGTTAGAACTATCACATCACATCTCTCTCTGTCTCAGCTAAGAAAATTGCCCAGTCCTTAACAACTTAATGCAACACTACTGCACCAATAGAATTTTACTCTCCAGAGAAAAACAACTAGTCACTATTACCAAACCATGTAATACTGCAAGTGACTCTCTATACTCAAATAGTGTAGATACACTATAGAATTCCATCCCACTACCACTGAAATCCATTCAAAATGCAAACTCATGTAAAACACGACTAAAGCTTCACCTATCAAATCAATGGATCTGCACCTGTACATATCTAGGATAAATGCCACTGTTACCTTCAGCTTGTCATATCTTCAAACCATTTTTCTTCATTCAGAATCCTATGCCTCACAACCAGTCTTCACCAATACCTGAATAGTTTTATTAACATCTTTCAGCTTTATACATTGCTTTGTGACACCGCTAACCCCCACCTATATACTTCTAATATAAACATTATGATGTTGATATACATAATTGTCTCTGAAACTGCTTTATATACCATCTCTTAACTACAATATTAACATTTTCTGCCCAACCTAGTTCCTTCCCTCACCTTTACTTTGTTGCTGGTCTAAGTACTAATCACATGATCTATCATCAAATGATCAATGTTCAATATCATACATAAGTATCTATAATAGTTGTCTGTTTTTGTTTGAATGTAGCCTAATCAGCAAATGTATGACATAGCTTTGAGCTGAGGTTCTTATGAATAGGCCCTAAAAATTCCAGAACGTTCAGAAATTATGGATAGATTTCCTGCATTTGTAAACTTTGACCATGGCCACTGCTTCTAAAAACATTTAATTCATAAAGCAGCTTATCTAACTTCTGCTTTAGGGAATTTTTCTGATGCATTCCCTTCTTTCACCTCTTTGATTACTTCCGTAAGGTGTTAGCAAGGAGGAATGTGTTCCTGTACTTAACTTTCTATGAGCTCCATAGTAAAAAGCTCTACATAACATCCAACTTACTCTGTGTGTCTGTTTGTGTTCATATGCCCGTGTGTGTGTGTATATGTGCATGTGTGCGTGTGCACATGTGCGTGTATGCATGTGTGCGTGTGCGTGTGTGTGTGTGTGTGTGTGTGTGTGTGTGTGTGTGTGTGTGTGTGTGTGTGTGTGTGTGTGTGTGCACATAGTTATTCTTCCTTTGCCCTCATTGGACTATTTGTCTACAAATCACTTGGGTATGACTGAGAAGTGAAGCTTCAAAACCATGGCCATGTATCGGCTGCTTCAGTAACTTAGAGGTACAACAACAAAACTGCTGAGCTGGGGTTCTGGATCAAGCCCTGTTTGGATCTTTGATTTGGTTCTTTAGTGCTGGGCTGTGATGAAAGACTTTGGGCAAGGCCTGTATTTCCAAAAGGCTACTAATTGATATAGCATTTCTTCACATTCTCATTCCAAAAGTTTGTTTATGCATATTTTCCTTTTTCCCTTTTTGTTTGATTTTTCACATCCACCTGAACTGCAAATAAAGCCGCAGAACAGATGTGTATTTCGTGTGTTTCCAAAGGACCTTGGAAACACAATATCCACTTAACTTTGGGGATTCTAAAAGGCTTGCCATGAGTGTTAAGCCTTAGCATGGACAGCTTTCCCCTCATTGTATGTCTTTCTATTTTATAGATTATCCTACCACTAAGGTTTCCTACTATTGGGAACCTCAGTGTGGAGACTGACCCATTTGTCATGTTGCTTATAATGTAGCAACCTGTGCTAGTAGCAAATATTAATTAGCCTTGCATTTTCTCACAGAAATCCCAGCACCTTTTGATTTATGCTTCTGGGGGGGGGGTTCAACGAATCACTAGAAAACTTTAAATCACTGTTGGAGGAAAAAGTAAATGCTGTCTGTTTTGGAAGCAAGTGCAATGTAGGCAAGTTCAGTGAAGACATAGGAATGAAGGTGTTTGTGTTTATGCATCCGAATGTGTGTGGAAATTTATGGCAGTTTCTATAGAAGCACAAATTAACCCAGGTGAATATGTATGTATGTGTGTGAGTATGTGGCTGCCTGGGTGGTCACACTAGAGATTAAGTACGCAATTGAGGCTCAGGGTGTGTGTGTGTGTGTGTGTGTGTGTGTGTGTGTGTGTGTGTGTGTGTGTGTGTGTGTGTGTGTGTGTGTGTGTGTGTGTGTGTGTGTGTGTGTGTGTGTGTGTGTGTGTGTGTGTGTGTGTGTGTGTGTGTGTGTGTGTGTGTGTGTGTGTGTGTGTGTGTGTGTGTGTGTGTGTGTGTGTGTGTGTGTGTGTGTGTGTGCATGCGCATGTGTGTACATGTATGTATTCAAGTAATGGTACTCAAAACAAATATGGATTACAGAAATATCCTCAGTTCACATAAATCGCCTACTTCAGGTAGGTCAGTTTACACAATGTTGACAAAATGTGATTCAGAGATCTCAATGTCTGCTGTGGGAAAGGCCTCATTATTAGCTCATTAGCATATCTCTAAACTGCTCTTGTTTAACTGTAGCACTCTGACCTGGTGGGGGTTTCTCTGGCTGCCCATTTATCAGTTTGGCAAAGGTACCACTGCCTAAAATCATAACACACACATATTCTGACATACACACACACACACACACACACACACACACACACACACACACACACACACACACACACGCACACACGCACACACACACACACACACACACACACACACACACACACACACACACACACACGCACACGCACACGCACACGCACACACAGACACATGATCCACTATTTAACATACTCTGACCACCTAGGCAGGCACACCAAAAAATCAATTTCAGCAGTATCTACTGTTGCCACCTAGGCAGACTCACACATGTACACACATCAAGATTTCCAATCCCCTCATTAATGTGCATAGTGTGACCAACCAGATACATGCATATACACATTCTGTCAGCTTCATTCATATCCCTACAGACACACACATACACACAATGACAAAGCCATGCTCCAATGGCTTAAATGAATTTAACTGGTTTGTAAGTTCTTTCATAGAAATGAATGAGTGACTGCCTTCAAAATATATTGTTCATTTTTAACTCCTGAATTTAAATTGCACTGAATTTTATATATATATATATATATATATATATATATATATATATATATATATAAATATATATATATATATATATATATATATATATATATATATAAATGTAGACTAGTAATACAATACACATACGCATTTATGGGGGGAGAGCACTTGTCTAATTATCATTAGTCACTCCCCTAGACTGTGGCATTACCATGCAGCTTTAAGTATGAGACTACTCTCAATACTAAGGCTACTGCAAGGAGAAAAACATAACAAAATACCAGTTTATGCCTATGAATCAGAAAGGCTTACCATAATATGAAACCTTCTAAGGTATGACAGCTGCATTGCTGAAATTTAAATACCTAGGTATATTTGCGAGTTTTCTGGATCTTTCAAAAGCATTGAACACCACAGATTAGAATCTCCTTCATCATTTGCTCAGTATATATATATATATATATATATATATATATATATATATATATATTTTTTTTTTTTTTTTGTCATGCTGTATTCTAATTTTACATTTCATTAAGGCTTGAGCTGAGCTCTAAAATGTTTTTTTTGTAGTTCCTCTCTTTCCTTTCTTGCCCTTGATATTCCACATATATATGTACTTGGTCTTTCTCTATTCTCTCTTTTTCTTGATAATATATTATCCCCTTTAAACCTAACAATCTTACCAAATATGTAAATGACAAGTCAGTCAACCTTCAAAACATGCTCCTGAACTCAAAACTATGCTTAATTGCATCAAAGACTAATGTAATCTGTCTGTCATTAGATAATCTAACATTCTGCAATCTGATTGTAGAATTCTACTAACTGATTATTTTTTTTTTCAAAACACAGTTTTATTAATTTTGACAAATACAAAAGGAAGAGAAAAAAAAAACATTGTTACAACAATAGATGGATTAATCCTGCACATTAATACAAAAGTGATCCAAATTATAACCTATATACATATGTGCCAATAAGAACAGGAGAAAAAATAAATGCTACAAAAGGGAAGTCTCCAGATGCAAAGCTAGTTAGGTAGCGTAGATAAAACATATACCATACTGTATTTCTCCTTAGTCAACAATCAGAATTCTGGAGAGATGGGGGAAATTAAATATCAAACACCACAATGTCCATGATCAAAAAGGGAGACAGGTACTAGAGAAGGAATAAATGGGTTAAGGGATTTAGTGATAGACAGGGTTATAAAAATGCCATATAGGAAGTAACTGTTAGTCATCAGTCAAATTTATAAAGATAAAGTCCCATAATTTCTGGTATGCAGTCTGCTTGCGGGGGTTAATTATTAGCAGTTTTTGAGAGGTGATGTATTTGATAGCCAAATTCTTAAAGCCCCTCCAGGACAGTTTGGAGCGGTCAGTCCAGTGTTTGGTAATGCAAAATTTGACTAGGAGACAGAGTGTAATTAGGGCCCGAAGTTTAAGTTTAGGTATGTTAAGGCTGGTAACATGCAGTAAAGCCATTTACCAGGATAAGGTTGATTTGTGGTAACCCATTTTATCTAGTCTTACCTTGAGTGAGCACCAGATACTATGGGAATATCTACAAAACCACAAAATGTGAATAATATCTCCATGTGGGTAAGAGCAACAGGAACATGCAGTGGATACATTCAGATCGAATTTGTTCAAGTGGACTGGAGTTAAATATAAATTGTTTGTAATCATAAATTGTGTATAAAAAAGTTTTTTATAGGGAGAATACATAAGGGTAGATTTTATAGCCAGGAGTTTCTGCTGTATCGAGAGGATTGTTCCCTGCTGGTCCCAGTAATCCGCAAAAATAATTTTTCCTTGATTTAGAAATGTGGAAAAGGTTCTGTAAGCTATAGATAGCATGTTTTTCCTGCTAAGTTTTGTAATAAGATGGCCACCCGGTTAAGCTCCATGTCAGTACTGGGATAACTGTGAAGTAATGATAAGGTAAGCTCTCTTAATTGCCTCAAGATAATGGTATATTTTTTAGGTAAATCTAAAGCAATTTGAAAATCTGTTAGGGACAGGTGGCTGTGTTTATGAATATCCCATAATGTAAAGTCTTTAATTAATGGGTAGTTGCTCAACTTGATCATTTTACAGTTCAGATTTAAATTTGGGTTGAGATGAATTGGTTGAAAGAGGAGGGGAGCATTTCCTAAATTAAGGGATTGGAATAACTCCTGAAAAGTTTTAATTATCACCTTCAGGGAATAGTGTAGTTTTAGTTTCTTAAGGTTTAATTTACTTAAAAAAGGTAGAGCTTTTGGGTTAAGATTAGTATTTAGGGCATGGTTATACCACATTTTGACCCACAGAGGAGTCCAAGTAGGGGAGTTTGATTGATGATTAGCAATTGTGATTATCCTGTTTGTGTGAATGATTCTGTAGTATAGAAGGAGATTGGGCATCGCTAGACCACCCTTAGATTTTAGCAAGATAAGTCTTTGATATGAGATTCTTACAGTCTTAGGGTGCCATATGAATTTTGCAAAGGCTTTGTGTACTCTGTTAAAGAAGAGATTTGAAGTAGAAGAAAGAGATGCATTAAGATGATAAAGGAGCTTTGGAAGAATATTCATTTTAATAATAGAGGTTTTAGTTAACATTGGGAGTTTTAACTGTTGCCATCTCGAAATATCCTGAGAGATAGAGCCAGGCTTTTAATAAATTAGAGTGTAGGATAGAAGAGGAAGAGTGGTCATAAGAAACTCTGAGATATTTAAGGGAGTAATCCATATGAAAGGAAGAACCTGGAAAGAGATATTGTTTATGTGCCATAGGGTTGATCGGGAAAATAAAGGATTTATTTTGGTTGACTTGATAGTCCGAGATTGAGGCAAAGGTATTCAAGGACTCAACTATCTTTTTAGTGTCAGATAGAGGATGTTCAAAATAAAGATTCAGATCATCAGCAAATGCGATCAAGCTAATGTTAGTATTGAGAATTTTAGGAACAGAGTGATAAGTTTTCTGTGAGATATACAGGAAAAAGGGTTCTAAATATAAGTTAAAGAGCAACGGTGATAGAGGGCACCCCTGCCTCGTGCCATTTGCAATCTTTTTCGGTTGAGAATATTACCTGTTTATATACAAACGAGTATAAGAGCTATTATATAATGTTTTGATAATGTTGATAAAGTCAAGGGGAAGTCGAAGAAGGACAATACCAAAAACAAAAAGTTCCAATTTACCCGATCAAAGGCCTTACAAGCATCTAAAACCATAGCATATCTAGGGTTTCTTTCTTTTTTGGTGAGATTTATTATAGTTTCTAATGTTAAGGTATTTTCCCAGGTATGCCTATTAGGCATAAAACCCACTTGTTCTGAAGAAATTAAGGTATGTATAGTTTTTTTAAGTCTGTTTGCTAGAATGGCCTAAATAATTTTTATGTCCACATTCATAAGAGAGATTGGTCTATAGTTATTTAGGTTGGAGCCATCTAGAGTATTTTTAGGAATTAGTGTAGTTTTAGAGTGATTAATATATAGGTCTATAATACCGTTGTTTGAGAAATATTCATAAAGTTTAAGCAGGATGGGAGCTAGGGTAGTTTTAAATGTCTTATAAAAATCGGAAGGGTAGCCATCTGGGCCTGGAGCTTTCCCTTTTTTAAGATTATCAATGGCTTCAAGAATCTCTGAAATAGCTAGCGGGGCTGAGAGGATATTTTTCTGGGACTCAGTTAGTTTTGGGAAAGTAAGGCTACTCAGAAATTTTTCCATCTCAACACAGGAAGGAAGGAAGTTATTGCTAGCATAAATATCTGAATATATTTGGTGAAATAGTTGAATAATTTGTGTATCTGATTTATAAAGTGTGTTTTGATAATGAATGAATGTGATTCTAGGAGATTTAGGCATATTCTCTATCAGTCTGGCTAGAGCTTTGGAAGGAGTTTGTATGGATTCAGAGTATCTAGAAATATATCTTAATTCTTGGAGGGAAAAGTTAGATTGATGGCAATCAAAAAGTTATTTTTGTTTAATTCGCAACTCTTTTTTGGTGTCTAAGGAGTAGTTAGCTAAGAGCTTATCGTCAAGAGTCTTAATCGCTGTCACTAAACTATTTTCTTGTTCTTTATTCAGTTTTTTAAGAAAGCTAGCTTTCCTGATAAAAATTCCCCTAATCACAGCTTTACATGCCGCCCATCTAATATCGAAAGGGATATCACTGTCACGAAAGGCAGAAAAGAGTTATTTTAAAGTAAAAGTAATTTCTTCAATTACTAACTGATCTTTTAGTAAGTTGCTGTTAAGTGACCAGTTATAGTCTTTATATGCTGGGGATGGGTTTAGTGTAGAACCTATCTCTAAGACTAACCTTGAATGATCTGAAAGGAATCTAGGTTCAGTTAAGAATTTAATTTGCCTTTTAGCTAAAATATTAGATATTAGAAAAAAGTCTATACGAGACCAGGAGTGGTGGCATTTGGAAAAATAAGTGAAAAAGTTATTATTCCCAGAATCGCAATCAAACAAAACTGGGTCCATCAAATCAAAATCAAGTATTAACTCTCTCAAAGCTAGGGAATCCTGAGTATTTATAACTTTAGCCTTACTTGAGTGGTCAATGTTAGGGTCAATAACCATATTCCAATCTCCGCCTAGGATAAACATGTGATTTGGAAATTTAAGTAAGAAATTATAGACTTTCATGATGAATTCTTGTTGTCCTGAGCATGGACCATAGAGGTTTAGAAATAGAACAGGTTTATTTAAATTATGGGATAAGCATGTAATATAACACCATCTACCTTCTTGGTCAGCCTCTTTATCCATAATCGTAGGTTTAAAGGAATTTTTAATAATGATCGCAACCCCCTTGGAATTATTACTAAAGCCCGATGAGATAATGTCCTTAACCCATTTTCTATTTTTTTCTTTGATCCACTCTTCATTTTTCATGTGTGTTTCTTGGATAAAACAAAGGTCTGACTGAGACTTGCATAGTAGATGCATTAACAAATTTTTCTTGTTTTTCTCCTGAAGCCCCCTGACATTCCAGGAAGTAATGTTCCAAACCTTATCCATGACTGAATGGGGTTGGGTTAACAACATATGAATATCTGGAGTGTAAAGTAGATAATAGAATCTAAGCTCCAGTGGAATTGCAATATGTAGCAATTATAAAAAAATATGGCACAAAACTCACTCGATTTTATCTCTGTGCCTAACCACATAACCCCTACAACTGAGAGATTAATAAAACTATACACACTAAATGAGCATGAACTTATCATACATTTGAAATGTAAGAGAAAATCAAAATACCAACAATATTTACAAGCAATGTACATCACCAGTCTAATTCCCAAAGAAGCCATCAGAAACCCTACTTATTATATCCAAATAGCTTCCAAAAAATGTATAATAATATGTAGAAGTTGGTCAACTATATAAGATTTGACCCAATATATTAAATTGGTCAATTTCTGATTAAAGTAGTCTAATAGATTCTAAAATTAGCCACATATATTTGGTAAAGAGTGCTCAATTGGTATATAGCAAAGTTTCAGGTTGGATTCATTAGTTTAATAATAGAACTTTTCCTTACATAACAACTAGTATATTTATAATATAATATATCTTAGGTGTCACCAGATATAATGGATAATGGGATGAAACAATTACATAGGAAGTAATAATTCTACATAACTTAACAAAGCATGTCTCCTGTCAGCAAGAGCTGTATTCCTCTTGTAGCCAAGGGTTATAAAGAGTTACCTTTAAGGCTAGTGACAAACTGGTTAGTATTAAGCATCATATGACAAGATTGACAGCAGATCAGAACAGGCATAGCAGATCGAGGCTCTAAACCCAAAAAAAAAAAAAAAAAAAACATATACGGGAAGGGTGACTTAAGATAAACTGTTTCAGCTCTACAGCTACACAATAGCTGTGCTGATGTAATAAAAAAAAAAAAAAAAAAAGAAAAATATTAACTCTCACCCTTCCCAACAGTAAAGTCTTATTTATAACTTGTTTCTTGATCCATCGGATAGTTCAAATGCAGTCGGACTCAACAATTAGTGGACAGTAGTGCTTTTTAAGTTGAACATTGCACTGTAGGACTTCAGGAGATATTCGCTAGTATACTTCCGGCTTAGGAGGTGTATCAGTAAATTCCTGATCAAACTGTCACTTTCACGGATCCCCATGACAACTGGATCTAGAAGACACATTCCTAGTAGAACAGGAGAACATCTGGAGCGGAATACCAATAAAGATAGGACATTTATTACCTGGAAGGTTAACTGTAGTCTTCAGAGATGATCAGATAGGATCGGAAAGCCACCGGTAAGTGAGTAGAAGCAGTCAGGAGCGTCAATGTATAGTCAGAGCTGAACCAAAGCACTTGACAAAAATTGAGTCCACTTCTTTGGGTGAGGACATAGAGAATTTAATTTCTTTGTAGGTAAAGGACAAAGAGTATGGGAACTTCATTTGAAACTTAATTTTACATGAGATAAGGTCAGCACAGTAGGGAGGAAGTTTGCGGCGTTTCTCTCTTATTTCAAGGGGTAGGTCCTAGGAGATGACAATATTTTTGTTATTCCATGTAAAGTGATTTAACTTTTTATAGGCTGAGAGAATGGTTTGCACATCTTGATGGTTAAGCATTTTGACATAAATGGGTCTTGGGATTGAAGTAGTTTGCTGTTTCCGCAGAGCTCTATATGCTCTTTCAATGATGTATTTAGCTGAAGGGCTTCTCTCATGGAGTAAGTTGTTAAAGATTTGTGCAATAGTTTCAAGTAGGTGATTTGATTCGTACTTCTCAGATAAGCCCCTAATTATCAAGTTATTCCACCTACTTCTAGCCTCTAGATCAACAATTTTTGCTTGAATGTCATAAATCGTTTTATCTTTAGTTTTTAGTTCCTCCTTTAGGTGTTCAATTTCTATCTCATTTGTTTTGGATCTTCCTTCAACAAGTTCTAAACGGTCAGCGATTTTGTTGATTGAGGACCTGAATGAGTTCATTTTTCCAGATAATTCTTGAATTGCTGATTGCAGAGGTAACAGGGCACTTTTCAGCTCATCCATTTGTAGTGTTCCATCGGCCTTCTGCTTAATCGGTTCCTTTGGCTGCTCTTGTAAGGTTTTAGATGATCTCAGTCTCTTTACCTCCTTCTCAGGTGAAGTAGATATGGCTGATAATTTAGATTTTGAAGTTTGGATTTCCATACTTTCAACTTCTTTTGGCAATATTACCTTTGTTTCACTTCTCGTGGCTGCTATCATTTAGTATGGTGCTGAAAGCTTGGGCCTCTATAGATCCACATGTACGATTGTTTTCTTTTAGTTGCTGGTTAAAAGGTGCAGAACTAAAGTACTAAACTATTAGTTTAGTATAAATTTCAGATATATTTAATCTTAGACAGATAAAAATTCAGAAGTATAAGGTCTTTACCTACGGATTACTGAATTTATAAGGTTAACCTAATAAATGAAGTAGGAGCTTTGAGGAGAGGGTGTTTCTCAGACGACCACCATTTTGGAACCTGAGAATTCTACTAATTGATTATAAGTAATAAAACTTACATACTCCAAACTTCTTCTGTATATATTTGATCATTTCCAGATAATTTTTGTTTTCTTTTTTGTTTACCTGATAATTTGGTCTGCATTTCCAAAAGGGATGTAGTTACAACTAATCAGAAATTAGGACTGCTAAACCTTGCAGAAAACATTATCAGTGGACAGATCAGAGGTATTATAATAATTACATAACTTCTTGCTAACACATTCTGTGATCCTAATCTCATTAGTAAATGGCAGACTGAAGACACTTGTCTGGATAGAGCTAAGAGATTTGATTGAGGCCCAGTTTCCATGACTTATCACTTTATGTTTCTCTTAAAAAATACACTGGCAATAACTTGAACATTATTTAAAATTCATACATTTGAAACATTCCCATTCTATTTTGTTCTATCCATAACATTTCCCTTCTACTTGGTCTCTGAATAAAAACTTCACTTTATGATGTACAATGCACTGAGTAATCCATGCTCTTCTTTCATTTAACATCAATGGCGATACTACTTTTAGTGCTATAATATTCAAATAGTAATATCTCCCTTAGCATATATCAAACAATATTCAAATACATATTTAATTGCCAGAGATTACGTTGACAAACATATACTTAATTTTGTTTTATTAAGTTAACATTTAGTTAATTTTTTCCTGATTTAAGTATTTTTTGCTGTTTTTTTACCTGAAATGCCTTCTCTTGCTTACTTTGAGCAAGCTTAAACTGTTTTTTAGCTGTTTGTTGCATTATACATTATCTGCACTTAAAGTTTCATTTAGTCGAAAATTGGTCGAAAGTTGTTGTTTGTTTGTTAAATTTAACTGTTGAGGCTGCCCACTAAAGTGTGCTAGCCTGTGTAACTGATTTATTACTGTTTCCTGCATTTCTGTGTGCTTTCTATCTCAAAAAAAATATATATATCCTTGTTTTCCCACCTCTCCTCGACTAGTTTAGACCAGTATACAGGCTTTGCTGTATTCTGGGCTGTGGTGTAGCTCCTGTGTTGTCCATTGCCTTACTTGGATAGAAGGAAGTTTCTTTGCTCACCAGTGGGAGTGGGGAGCCTTGAGCAGCCTATCTGTCCCTGAAGAGTGACCTCAGCACAAGAGCTTGTAGTAATTGGTTGTTTTGGACCATTTCTAGCTCTTTTGAAGTTCCCTGTTTAAAATCCGCCTTTGAGCGTTTTTTTCTGGCTATGCTACTCAAAAACAGCTCCTCGTGGTCCTGCAGAGTGGTCCTAGCAGCAGAGAACTGAGAAAAGCGCAGTGCCGGTTAAACAAGGTTAAACTTTTTCTGGCTCCGCCAAGTCTGCTCTTCAAATTTTCCCTTAAGAAAGCTCTACTCTTATAATAATCAGTCTACTCATTTTATTATAAGCCTAGCACTTGTTCTCAAAACCTCTCTTTTAAGAAAACACTCTCTAACTAAAGTAAGCACTACATCCAACTACCACCCCTGTGAGTACCCACTTCCCTTAAAGGCACAGCACTCCCTTATAATATTCTAGCATGTCGAGTGGTAGATTACTAGCATCCACTCCGGTTCAGCTGGTTAATCTGGGAATCTTGAGACAATGCTACAAGTGTCTCACATACACAGACAACCCTCTCCTCCTCCTAACAAACACAAATACATGTGAGAGATGCAACTATATAGCCAAACTGGAGGCGGAACACTCTCAACTCAGGACTGGCAAGACCAGACAGGAGGAGAAGGTAACCACACACACAGCAAACCCAGTCCCACATAGACCTACCACAACTGCAAACCAACCACATAATAACACAAAGACATACTCGGAGGCTCTAACAAAAAACTTACCAAAACAACAGAGGCTCCCAAAGCAGACACCCAAAAATCCACCACCTCAAAACATAACACATGCAACATATACTTCAATAAATCAGTGTGTCAAACAATCACAGCCCTTAAGGCCAAACACCATGCCTGATACACTAGTAATAGGTGACTCTATAGTCGGACACACTGACGTTCCGCTTACCAGGCTGAACAAGGAGAGGGTAACGGTGAGCTGCCTATCAGGAGCTAGGATCCACCACATAACACACGCACTCAGGTCACTCCAAAGCAAGTACAAATATGACTCCGTCATTGTCCATGCCAGCGTGAATGACCTGAGACGTACCTCCCTGGACTACATGAAAAGAGACATAGAGGAGCTCTCCGATTATGTAGCCCAGGCTGGTATGACCCTGACCCTGAGCAGCATCTTGCCCTCACCAAGAATGATGCCACAATACAAAGACAAGATGATCAGCTTTAATAATTGGCTCAAATACTGGTGTCATTCTAGGGAGATCCAATGTCTGTCTGCTTGGGATGACATGCTGGACAAGCCACGCTGCTTCGCAAGGGACAGCTTGCATATGTCACCACTGGGCTTCCGGATATTGGCTAAGGCTCTTGCCACCCCCATAGTGCCTTTTTTAGGCAAGGCTCAAAAGACAAACCCACCTCCTTAGAAAACAAAAATGGAAAAAAATTAAGGGTAATGCTGCTCAACGCCAGAAGTCTAAATCTCAAGATGCAGGCTCTCGAAGCACTTCTCAGTATGGAGAACATCGATGTCTGTGCAGTAACTGAAACCTGGTTCAAGGTTCCTGAGAGCATCCCAGCACTACCAGGCTATACCTCGTATCATGCTTTTCGGCCCCAAAACTCGGGCCAAACCAAAAAGGGAGGGGGAGTGTCCATATTCATCAAGGACACTCACACCTCCAGGTTAGTGGCAACACATGAAGCATCAGAGACCATCCAGGTGCAACTAACCGTAGGCAAAACTGCTATACAACTGGTAGCATGTTACAGACTACCCTCCCAATCTCAGGAACCCCATTCAGCCTTCCTGAAGACATTGGAGGATATGAATGTCTCACCAAACACCATCATATTGGGAGACTTCAACTACCCTAACATAGACTGGGTGCATTATTCTAGCCCAAACACCATAGCCCAAAGGTTCCTGGAATTCATAAATTCAAATGCATTGGAACAGCTAGTCACCTCTCCCACAAGGGGAGGTAATATACTAGACCTGATCATCACAAACATGGGTAAAAAGTGCTCCACACTAGAAGTATACCCCTCACTAGTGAGATCTGACCACAAACTAATCACCCTAGATATACATATCCCACCTCCACCCCCAACACAAAAGACTACAGTGAAAAACTTCTCAAAA
>NC_056735.1:1065833762-1065993762 GCF_019279795.1 Protopterus annectens | reverse complement strand
ATGGCAGGGAACCCACTCATCCTGTACCTACTCATGTATTGACTGTGTACTGCTTGAATCAGACAGAGTCAGTCCTGAACTACAGTTGTGTCAGCTGCTGCCTTTGCAAGGTAAGTCTGTAACCTACACAGTACTCATAAGTATTATTATGATATGATATTGTATGTATGGATCTGGTACATTATGCAAGTAAATATAGTGGGCTATCTGGACAGAAATTACATCCACATGGGACTTACAGATGCCCATTCCATACCTTGTTTTCAAGAGCATTCACTAGGCCTCCTACATGGAATAGTTATGCAGTAGTACTGCAACAGATTACTTTTACATCTGTCAATGGAGATGCTAGACAGTGGAGTGGTGTGATAGTCAGACTACTGTGTATCCCAGCAAAGCATGTGGTGGTGTTCCACCACCCCCAACACAGCAGTGTTCCCTTGTTACTGGTGTAACACAAACTCATTAATGGTATATCAGCATGCCAAACTCAGGACAATAACATACATTCTATATCTTACTTAGTGAAGGAATAACAATATACATATGCATGCAGTTGATTGTGTGATGAATGATCACTGTCTGTCAAGCAGCTTGTGTGGCTCAAAGGACTAGGAAAAGTAGCTTGTGTTGTGGCATTTATTGTTCTAATCTAGATGTAACCACTACTTTTGGATGTCAAGTAGAATTACTTTTTGTTTAACAGACTTTCAGTCTGTTTATGGTGTAATATTATTAACCTTTGTGAAATATTAATTACATCACACAACTGAAGAAAGTTGTGGCCAAGATCAGTGACATGCAGCAGTGCAGAAACAGGGACAAATGTCATTTTGTATAACACACAAATCCTGGACTGGAGTACATGTAGGTATGGGCTGGAGTCAGTTTATAACTAGCAAAAATCCCACTGTGCAATTCTGTTGCTCCCCACTAAATATGACTTATTATATATGGATATGTCTACAGATGCATACATATAAGTATACATATCTGTCTGTCAGTATCTCACTCTCCCTATGTATATATATATATATATATATATATATATATATATATATATATGTGTGTGTGTGTGTGTGTGTGTGTGTGTGTGTGTGTGTGTGTGTGTGTGTGTGTGTGTGTGTGTGTGTGTGTGTGTGTGTATATAAATCTATACACACACACATATATACGCACATCTCTGTCTCTCCCCATACATCTACTTAACACATATAGATATATCACACACACACACACACACACACACACACACACACACACACACACACACACACACACACACACACACACACACACACACATACCTCTATGTATATTTACATTCCTGTTATCTAGATATATATGTTTATATGTCTGTATTGTCCAACATACCCTAATAATGGTAATTAAAGCTGCAGTATGACACATATATAATGTTGCTCAAAAGACCAAATGTAAGGGCTCAGCAGTTGATAATGCACTTCCCTACAGCCCCCTGTGTCTGCTGTATGTCACAACACATATTTCATCAGGTAAAGAGATGTTGTTATCATGTTGTCTGCACATGCATTGACAGGGCACATTGTTCTGGCCCACAGGCTTGCCCATCCACATGCAAACTACTACATATGGCCAAAATAGCTACTGTAGACACATAGCTAGGATAAAAAACAGTTATCTGACTGCTAGGCTACTAGATGCAGAGAACAGTTGAAAAGCAATGTCACTCTGCAGCTCATACACACTGTTGAACACATGGCTGCTTTATGTACTCCAATAGTATTCACCTGTTGTCATGTATCAAACAGATTTCAGCGGTGGCATATGGTGTAAAAGCTGTGATCTGTAGTGTGTGAGACTAGACAGAAAGGGGTTTTAATCTCACTCCAACCCACTTGGTGTGTATGTGTGTGTGTGTGTGTGTGTGTGTGTGTGTGTGTGTGTGTGTGTGTGTGTGTGTGTGTGTTTGTGTGTGCATGTGACGCACACACTTCTCCCTGCATAACAATGGGAATCCCACCTTGATGTCCAAATTCTAATGGGCCCACTGCCAGCTTTCTAACCACTCTCTTCTACAAGGCCTGCTAATGTCATGTAGCTTAACACTATCAACTGCCATTGGAATAACAGACTTAAACCATGGTGTGTGCTGTAAATACTGTGATTTGTAGTGTAGTAAAACTAGACAAGTAGGGGTTCTAATCTCATTCCACCCCATTTGGTGTCTGTGTGTGCATGTCCCTGAATAATAAATGGAAATCCTACACTGATTTTCAAATTTCAATGGACCTGCACATTTTGGCCCTTGCTTGTGCTGCTGGCTTCCAAACTCCAGCCATCAAACCCCTCTCTTCCACAAAGCCTGCTGATGTCATATACCATAACAATATAAACTGCCATTATCATGACAGATGTAAGCCATGCTGCATACTGTAAATACTGTGACCTGTAGTGTGTAAGACTAGATAGGTAGTGGTTCTATTCTCTTTCCAGCCCACTTGGTGTGTGTGTGTGTGTGTGTGTGTGTGTGTGTGTGTGTGTGTGTGTGTGTGTGTGTGCATCTTCCTGCATAACAACTAAAAATCCCACATTGATTTCCAAATTCCAATAGGCCTGAATTTGTTGGCCCTTGCAGGTGCTACCAGTCTCAAAACCCCATCTTCCACAAGGTCTGCTGATGTCCTGTACCTTAATACTACCTATTGCCATTGTACTGTCAAACTTAAGGCATGGCATGTGCTGTAACTACTGTGATCTGTAGTGTGTAAGACTAGATAGGTAGGGCTTCTAATCTTATTCCAGCCCACTTGATGTGTGTGTGTGTCTCCCTAACCACACTGACTTAGAAAGAGGTAGGGTTTTGCAGTATTTTGACTGTTGCAGGTGATGTGCACCTTCAATGTCCTGACCAGAACAAGGCCTGCTGATGTCATCTGCCATAACATTACCTAAAGAGACATTAATAGCACACTTGAGGTGTGGTGCATGTGTTTAGTATTGTGATCTTTAGTGTGTGCTATTAGATAGGTAGGTGTTCTAAACTAATTGCAGTCAACTTGGACTGTGTATGCTGTGCAGTGTTCTATAAACATGAATTGATAGTGGTACTATTGTCACTGTAGCCAGGTGTGTGTGTGTGTGTGTGTGTGTGTGCGTGTGTGCGTGTGTGCGTGTGTGCGTGTGTGTGTGTGTGTGTGTGTGTGTGTGTGTATGTTACAACATTTTACATCAGCATATGGGATCATAGGATCATTGTACATTAGTAGCTTCAAGGGCCTACATCCCATAAGATCCTAGTCATGTTCTTACCCTTATTTACACGATCAGCACATATTGCCTCTTTCCACAAGGGACACATGCAGAAGCCCTGTGGTGACATAACAGTCATCCAGGCAATCATACAGATTGCATCTGAGGAGGGCCAATAAGTGCACTGTTTGTCATTAGGTAGGGGTCTGTTTCAATGGTTTGTGAAACTGTGGTACACATATTTCCCCCACCAGCATGTATTGTTAATGTCACATACCAGGTAATGTCCTTACTGCGGGTAACACATATAGCCTACATTTCCAGTACAGCAGAGTCAGACCTGTATGCAAGGCAGAGATTACGTCTGAGTGGTCTATATGACACCAGCTACAATGACAGTTACTGCACACAATCTCCATAGGACAGATACTGGAGACTTGAAGTTTCCTTGTGAGGAAACTTTGTACTGTGTGCAATTGCCGCTGGTGCTTGCAAAAGTACACGAGAAAATCACCATTGCAGTGAAATATTGGCATGCTGAGGGAAGACTACCTGGAAGTTATAACTACATCATTATCAGGTGACAGTGCTCTCACTAATGACATGAGCATGATATACCGCCCTTCTCATCCATGTGGAGACATGGTGATCCATGTTAAAGTAAGTGTAAACCTGCGTGGCCAGGCCTGTGTGCCCAGGTCTATCAACCTGAGTATATACATCAGGTGTTACTAATGACATGCTACTTACCAGTAACATTGCTGTTACTGATGGGAATGATACTATATACACATTTGCATGGGGTGACGTCTATAAGTATGTGAACATGCATATGTTCATGAAGACCCTCTTGTAGGAGAGTGACATAACTGAGACATTGTATGACTGCTCCCAGTTTCCTGTGCCATGAGATGCGTCTTGTTCTATTGTCAGCTACAGCCATGTATATGCAGTTGTACAGGTGGTTGCATAAAGCATTGTTGCAGAGGTCACCATACTTGCCTGTCCTATCAGAGGGTGGTGGTGCAATAACCTGATTTATTCCATCCCATAGGAGTCTATCCTTTGCTTTGTTGAAGTTTACACCCATGTTTGCTCAAGGGGGGTTAAGGTATGAGTCTTGCATGTAAGGAGATTGAGATGTGGTCAGATATTACCATGGAGGACTTCACAGTGCAGGTGCTACAGTGGTCACCCATATTGGTAAGCACCTGATGCAGTACATTGGCTCCCCTTGTGAGGATGTCACTCCACTGGTTCAGGGCACTTTATTTAAGGACATGGAATAACCTTTAGCCAAGTGAGCCTGAGCATGAATAAGCAACACATTTGGTGTTTAGTGAAAGTCACCCCACACCATGGTGTTATGATGTAGCTTGATAAACACAGGTAGATTGCAGTAAGCACAACAGGTGTCATGAGTCATGGAGTTGCCCCATAGTTGTCAATGGGTTTATTAGGTGACTTACCGGCACTGAATAGCTCCTCCAGTGCTCCAGGGAATCATGCTGTTTAACCAATATGGATGTGTATCTATCTTTAATGACTGTGGATACACCACCTACATTAACTGGCACACGTTTAGTGTGGGTTGTGAAGAAGTGGAAGGACATGTAGCCTGAATTGGCTGTGGTGTTGTCCACAGCCCTGAAACAGGTGTGTGTGTGACTGCGCGAAAGTCTGCATCTTTCAAGGTGGAGACACCTTCCAGTGAGTGGAGTTTAGTGGTGGAATTCCTAGCATGTACCAGCATAACTGTGATGTTGTTTGAGGATGGCGTTTTCTCTATGTAAAGTTTTCCCATGAGACACTGCTTATAAGATGCACTATGGTGATGTCAGCAGCCTTGTCCACCACACAAACCTCCAGGATTGACAGATGAACACCATCGGTTGCAAAGCATAGAGGTCTGTTGAGCAACTCATCTCAGATGGAAATGTACTGGGTCTTCTTAAAATGACACCACACAATAAGTCAATTATTGACTTCAGCCATTTTCTGTGTATATTGAGCTATCATCCTAGGTGAAAGTGTAATGCAGCTGAAGGCTAGGAGCATACCCACCATAAACAGACTCTGAAAGCTTAGTCATGTGTCTGCATACAGTCCATTGTGGTATGTCACACATTGTACACACCAACAGGAACTATTACATCATCATAATGTCACTTGATGTTGACAGCCTTGCATGCATGTGTGTTGTGGCATATCCTGGCACCTCACAGACAGCTAACTGTGGGCTTTCCCATGTGTAGCCTGGTGACAAGGATATCAATGCGTCACATGATGTAATCACCTATGAATAATAGGGTTGAGTTTGTGTTTTGCCTCAGGTGTTTGACCGGTGAGATAATGATGCATGCGTTATTATGTATACTGTGTTCTTCAAAGGTATGTGTATGTGTACTGAGCCTGCAAGTGGATTTCTGAGGTGTCTGTCCTTTGTGTATGTGTCTGTTAAGGGGTTCCACACATGCAGCTGTGAGTGATGTGAGTGTGGTTGGAGTACATGGTGAGGTGTGTATGTTGTCAAACTGGTCATTGAGACAGCATGGAATCAAGGTTTGTTATATAGTCACATCTGTCACACATTTTATTTGTATGGCTGCGGCCTACTCCTTCTGTGGAGTTTGGTACTAACATTTTAATTTTGGTGAGAGATAAAGTGTTGGAGCATGATATCCCAGGAGAGAGTGGTTATGTTGAGGCCAGCAGTTGTAGTAGCCAGGCACCAGCAAGTCAGGGGACTCCCCTCTTGTCAGCATTCCTTTCAAGGTAATTGTGTCATCACAGTACATACTGCTTGAGTGGTGTTCAACTGCACGATAACTGTGTAAACACTCCCTCCTTACCTTTCCCAGGGTGCACGTATTGACCCCCCCCCCCACTGCTTGCCTATGCTCTCTACAGACACAGAAGTGTTGGCAGACTACCTTCTTGGAAACCATGATGAAATTAAAGTCAATACGCAGCTGCGCACAGGGCAAGTAGCATGCAGTGACAAGTGGTGTCTCCAAATGTCTCAGTAGTATTACATTTACAGCCATGAAAAGACTTAACATGGAAATGATCAATGTAGTACACCTGCAGACACTGGACAAAACCCAGTTTGTTTAGTTAAAGGTCAGATCATGCCTATACTAAGCTTTGGGCCTAATCGAGTGTTACAGTATGCAATGGGTGAGGGGAAAGGACTCACCCCACCTACAATGGCCTGAGAAGGTATGTGACAAGATTAGGCTACCAGACATTGTGGACATGCTGTATAGGTTATTTACAAACTTGTATGCCAACATTTGGATAGCCAAGTGTCTGACAGTCATTATCTGGGAAGATAGGATTGTGTAGGCCAGCTCTACAATGAGACCAGTCACCATTGGACTACCCACACACATCATTCCTGGGACTACCCCTCCTAGCCATTCCCTTCTCTGCAGTCATGGCCATTGTCAGAGACCTCAGACTAACTACATTTGAAGATGATTGCAAATAAGGACTGCAAATAAGCAACTGTCAATGTTTCCCACACAGACCCAACAGTTACCCAGGATGGGCTAACACACACATTCATTTGTGGTCAGAGCCATTGCAAAATACTACATGCCAAGGAATGCACATTACTATACTTTTGGCAGTCATCCACCCCTGGACAATATCATATTTGTCCCCATACCTCCAACAGTTGACCCATTAGGCAGGGACTTATGGACACAGAGAGTGATCTAACCTTTGACTTTCACTGTTCGGTAAGATGTGGGACTTCATGCACTTTTTCACACCCTATAGAGAAAGGTATGGCATGTAAATCCCAGAATGTCATTGTTACACTCTATGTGACACTCATCACACCTATCTTTGAGTGCAATGCCACCTTGGTGTGTACGTACACAGGCATATCTGACACCTGTAACAGCTAGAGAGGTCCCACAATAACCAAATACACAGTGTACATAACATGTTCAATGCAGACTGTGTCAAGGCCCTACATGCTTTGGAGGGGAGGTGTAATTGCAGCTATACAGGGAGGTGTCAGATCCAACTATGTACCATCTGCACATCCAGGAAAGGGCTAGCACGAGACATACCTGTTCTACACAGCTGCACCTTGACTGTGGTATAAATAGGACATGCTGGAGAGAAGTGTATGTAACTCTGACACTACACACAACATGTAACAGGCTCCCATCCATGTGAAGCGCACTTCTGCTGTAATGCACATCATGTGCAAATTACACAATGAGATGCAGAACACAGCAATAATAACTGGTTTAGGGAAAATATCTGTAATGAACACAGGGGAATTGAAGATGGTGCATCTCCTATGCTACAGCTTGTAGATGTGTCAGCTCCCAGAACCCTGCTTACACTCATCAAGGGAACCACACCATGTCAGAGATTATGGATGCAGGAATAGGGTGCATGAAACCATTGTCCCTGTTAGCCTGAGATACACATATGAACCTATGGGTCCATGCACCTATACTGCTTTACCTTTGTGTAGACATTTTGCTTCTGTGCTGACATCCCTTCCTGTGCTCTGATGTTTAAGGGTTTATTGTAGCAGTGTACCCATAGGTGTATCCCGAACAGTTATGAATCTGAAACATAAACAGTTCTATGAGGCACTATTTACTGCATAAGTATATAGCCATTACAACATCATCCAGCTTAAGCTACACAAAATAATGTGGTTTACTCATTACAAATGGCAGCAGACAATATCTGTCAGTGACCAGTGCAAATGGCATGTGAAAGTCAACAGTGGATTAAAGAATTACATAGTAATTTAGGTAGTCACCCTGTGCATCAGACACATAGTTTCATTTGTTTTAATTCATAGCTAGTAGCACTGGTACCTCGGCCTTTTGTCTTCAATGGATATAATACAAGATTAACAGCCATTCTTTTATACAAAAATCAAAACCCTTAAACCATTAATTAGCTTAAAGTGACATATACCTAATTTAATAAATACACCTTCAGCATAACATACCAATTTAAAAATATAGAGAAAAACACTTAATTTAACCAATAACATATTATTGTATTTTATTTTCCTATTTTAATATTTTAAATACAATTTAAATGCAATTGAAATATATCTGCTTTTAAACTGAGCATCTTGAACAACTCAAACAACTTGAACAGGCTAAATCTAATGCACTAAGTTCATCTCTAAATTAAGACCCCTTGTTGACAAGGTTCTATAATTTAAAATGAACTTGTCTCCAGAGGGTCTCCTGGCTGAATTCATGTTGTCTTGGTTCCGTAAAATTGTAGGTGTGGAATGAAAGTTTTGTGTGTGAGCAGTCATTTCCTGTGCGTTCACACCCAAGGAAATTCCTTCCGCTTATTGCCGTGGTCCGTTCCCCTTATTAAACAATGCCTCTTGGTTCCCTGGCAAACGAGTGTTGGAAAGAAGAACCATAAGACCCAAATTATTGTGTTTTTGTAATTGAAACAGTACAAAAAGATCCCAGGGGAGGAACCTGGGAATCAAAGTTGGCATATAGAGAAGCATATCAGCAAATTTTCCTGGAGGCTAATAAACCTCCAGGTTTAAATGACAGCATTTCCCTTACACCATTATTAAAACTTAGATTAGCCAAATTGCAATAATTGAATTTGGTTATAATATTTGCTTATCAATTGTTTTTTAAATTTATGTTTTTAACCTTATAAATGTTATTTGTAGCATCAAAATAATTTATTCAAACAAGTTAATACTTGCATTTTAAAGAATTTTTTATTCTTTCGTTATTTAACATATTGGCTGTCAGAATCTATTGTCAAAGCATTCTTCTAAAGCAGTTATTAGCCATTATCAAGTTAATTGTTTAATTATAGGAGGGATGTTGTACAATTGGTATGTGTATATATACTGGCTTATTATCCAATATAGATGTATCTTAAGAAGTCTGATCTGCATCCAGACAAAAATGCTGTGTTTGTATTTTGCTTATGTTAATACTATTAAAGTCAGGAGTTGCTTATTTCAAAAAAATCCACAAGCAGTTTGGTTTTTCTTCTTTCTTGTCAGGTACTTGGGTTTTAATTTTTTATTCTGGACTTGCTCCTCATTTTTTTGTTGCATCTATCAGTGTTGTCACACTTTCAAGGCATAGGTAAGACTCTAAATTGTGTGCAGTCAGAACATATCTGTGCAGTTGGCAATCATGCTGACAGTACAGTGATCCAGCCAGCATGCCTGGGATGACATTTTAGGGAATGCATTGCAGTAAATCTACATGTGTAACAAAACAGTGTTGTGCTTACCAGGAGCAGGACCACAGCCCTATCCGATTCCCAAGAGAGCTGTGAAAAGTTGAGAGAGAAATAATGTAAACACCACCACATGTTGCACTATAAGAGGGTAATACATCCATATATCACACATTTACAATAGTTACTTTGTTAATTTATATGTTGGTCACAATCTGAACATAAGATTCAAACTGCAGTTAAACTCCTCCCCTCAAACAACAAATACCTGACATCCATGTAAAAGTATCTACACCATGACACACTGAATGCTACAGTATTCCAATGCTGATCAAACTAAGCCTATCTGGATGGTCCTCTACTTTGGAAATTGTGGCAGCCACATCCATGATATACAGTGTGATAGATGCCTGTGAGCTGTCGTGTGTTCCTTAGGTTCACCAGGAACTCCTCAGTGACTGAGAGTAGTTGTTCTGCTGCAGGCCCTCACCAATGACACCACAATCCCTGGCCACATCTGCTGCTCTTCTGCATGCAGCATTAATCATATCCTTGGCATGGTGTCAAACCTGTTCATATGTCCTGATCTGGTGACCTATGGCATTCACATCATGGACAAGTTCAGCCCACAATGCTGCCCGATGTTCTCTGTTGTGCCTCCCCCTGGACAGTAGGAGTTCATAGTGTTGATGGAGGCCTTCCAGGATGATATTGTTCTTATCATCCATAAAAGGGGCACGTCATCTGACATACATGTTTCCTGAAAGACAACAAAATGGGAACACATGTCTGGATCACATTTGTCAAAGTATAATATGTAGAGATACAGCAAGAACAGAAAGACTGGCATTATCCACTGCTTGATTACACATGTCATATTCCACAGTGTGCAAACATACTAACCACATGGATACAACTCAGACACTAGCAATAGTCAGCTGTTCTCATGTGTGCCATGAAAGATACTGCTCTATGATCACACACTAACACAGGAGTCCATTGTAGTATGTACCCTAGGGGCAGCCCCCCCTGATAATACGTCAAAATGACAGTGCCAAACAAATAGCAGTATGGTATTACAACCACTATATAGGGGCATTCCCACAAGACCAGTGTGCCACATTCACAAAAAATATTCCACCTTTGATGTACTGTACGCCCTTTGTAGGTGTAAAAAATCTGAAGATCAAGAACATGTTGTCATTACAGTTCTAAGAAAGGCTTAATACTGTAATCACGATTCCCCTTATGTATATTCACACATATGCATCATTTTGTAATCAAAAAGGTTATATAACTGATAGAATACAATACCCCTTTGTTGATATGTGCAGATATATAAAATATTTGGCAATGTATTTACTATCTAAAGAATTTCTCATACAGACTGGTTCCCATATCCGGCTGTTTGCCTTTTTAACATGGTTCTCGTTGCCAGGTGATTGGCTCATAACCAATCTGTGTTTCTGAAATGCTAATTACAGCAAACACAGCTGATTTGCAGTGTAATCAGCCAATGACATGCAGCCACTGAACAAGATATAAGGCCATCATGTAGATTAGAAGCACTTTCTGATATGTTGTGCTGGAAATTCCTGGGGTTAAAATACTACATCACATAAGGTATGTCTGTAGCAGCTACATTTACATACAGATGTGTATGCTATAGGTTGCAGCTGATGCTGCAGGCAATAGGCATAGGCAGAGAGTGTGAACACTTTGGAGGACAACAAGATGTAAAAGTAACTGTGGGAGCTGTGGCAGCCTTGTTGTAGAGGCAGGTCCAGAGTGAGGATACCCATTCCACTGCAAATGAATGCATGTGTTTAAGGTACAAATGTTAGGCAATGGTATCACTAACAGAGTACTAGGCAACATGTTTATTGTGTCCTTGAGCAACATAGGGGGTAATTATGTCATTACATCAACCAGATGGGCAACTGTCAGACCATGTGTTACATTAGGGTAGTCATTTGGAATGTGTGTGCTTGCAGTCCTTGTTACTAGCAGGACCTCCATATGTGTATATTATATGTCCAGCTGTGCTAATCTGTAATATCATTATGAAATTATTTTGTGCTGCACTCTGATTTTAGTGGGCATCATTTGTATCACCTAAGTTCAAATCTTCTTTGAATGAATATTAATGCATGACCTGACACTTTATGCACTTATAGTGTTTCTATAGGGATATGTCAAGTGTGTTCCTATCTGCAGGCCTGTGACTTCCATCAGTGAAAAGCACACATTTTATTTGAAATGCATTGTGTGGATAAAGAGTGCATGACTCAGTCATGCATTGCTGGCTTCACAATAATGTAATGTAAATGCTACACACCACTAGATTTGAACCCAGGACTATGTGTGGCAAAACTTACTGTTTGTAAAGCATTTAACAGACTGCGCTACTGAGTCACTGTTATCACGTGTATTTCTGAAGGCATAAGTGCACACATACAGTCTGTGACACATCCATAGGTTCATAGGTTTGTACTAGGCCATCGGCCCTTGGGCCTATACAAGCCTAGCAATAACAATTCCCTGGCTATTTCTTCCCACACTATTTACTTCCCTGGACCCCTGTCTAGCAGGGCGACTGATGAGATCCCAGGGGTGAATTTCCTTTCTCCTATCCAATTGTCAAGGTTCCTTTTGAATCCATAGCATCCATTATTATGTGCATGGCTTTATAGGGATGTATTTCTCGACCAGAGTCCCAGTTGAACATGTATTTTCCCATTAATGTTTTAGCAGGTGTATTTGTGCATGTTGCTGTTAAAAGTACCCATTTACCTTATATTAGAGACCTCAGTTACATCCATTAGTGTTTTTCTGGGTTTCTAGTAATGTAGTCCTGTACAAGACTGGGAATTACACTCCCAGTTTTTCCATTACTTTTTCAGCAAGTTTGCATGATGTGGAGTGATGCACAGCTCTGCTTAAACATACTTAATTATGGTAACTTGCAATTACTATGTTTTCCTTAAACCACTTGTTTTAATTAACAGCAGTGTGACATTAATTGGCAGGTTAATGCAGTGATCTGCAGGTGTGATGGTGTCAAGTTTGAAATAACAGACAGGTGCTTATTTGTACATGTTTATTATAATTTAAAACACATATATCAATCTAGCTCCATTTAGCTGAGCTTAGCAATATGCAACATTGTGCAAAAGATTTTTAAAGAAAAGAAAATTGGTGAGATAGGACAGCGGTGAAATGGGGTGCAAGCAGGGGGAAAACATACTAAAAGGCAGTTAGGTATGTGCAGGAAGGTTGTCATGAAGAACCATAGCTATCCATTTCTTGTAGAGCACCAACTGTGCACTTTGACAGAAATTTGGACTATCATCCTCAGAGAGTGGGGTGAGGACAACATAACACGTTGTCAAGCCAATTGGACCAAATTACATGTGTCTGGTGAACAAGTATGTGAAATTGAGAGGTATGCATGGGACGATTTTTTTTGGGGGACAGGTTCCCATTTTTCTTTTTTTTTAGGGTGAGATTGGAATGTTGGGGAAACGACATAGGTATGTGTGGGGAAGGTAAGATGGGAAGGTGAGGAAGCTTTTGCAGACAGACAAGACAGCAGACAGGATTGTTGTGGGACACAGGAGAGGTGGTGAATACATTGGATGGAATCCCACTCTCACTTACCTCAATAAGGTAGCAGTGTGACTCAAGCCTCCATCTATGGGAATGTCGGCACTACTCATTCACTGCCCCTGCGGTGGCAGTAGTGGAGGTTAGGCATCGGGCTGGCTTTATAGGATTTATTTTTCCACCACAGTCCCAGTTGAACATGTATTTTGCCATTAATGTTTAAATAAATAATTGATTACATCCAGTTTCTATTTTTAGATGTCTGCCAGCATAGCCAGTTTGCTCTCCATCTGGCAGAGGAGCATCCAAACCCACGGAACACAATCCTATGCACTAAACCTCGCAGTACATCATGGGTGACATCACCCCTACACCATCACTGCCAGAGGGGGGGACGAGTCCCATCTTGAGAGGTGGAACTACCTGATACCACAGGTAGTGCAGGGGCAGCAGAGAGAGCACCAGCAGGATGGGTCCTAGACATGCTCAGCCCAGGTGCCATGGCCGTAGGAGCCAAGGTAGGTGCGTCACCTGGAACTCGCCTACAGTGTCATGCTGTAGTAAATTAGAAGCAAAAATAAGTTAAAGCTAGTATTAACCAAATCAGTGTTAGTATTAACATAATGGAACATAATATTGATTAATTCAAATATATACTAAGGAATATTATGTGGAACACAACACTAAATAACATAACAGTAAGTATGTTAACAGCAAACCAGAATGCAATAACCCATAACACCAACAAAACAGTTAATCAGAACATATTAATATTAAATCATAATAATAAATAACATTAATAAATTAAAGAAACTAAGGGGTAGGGAGAGAGAGAGAAAAATTTACCATTGCTGACGTCGCAGATGATATTAATACACAGACTGCTAATACATACTTTTACAGATGTGCAGTGTCACTTGTGAGCACAGTGACTCTCATTCTTCTATAAATGATGTAGCACTCACAAACCTCTCAAGCTGTTAGCATGGGACAGTGTGGGCTAGGCAGTAATAAATGCAGGTGCACAACTACATGGAACTGTTTCACATAATGTGCACATACAAAATTACCAAGGTGTTCTGTAAATGTATTTGCAAATATATTGAATTCCAGATAATCATTTATCTACTAATCACGGACCAGACAGTTTGGGTAGTTGTTATTATATTATGAAAAATGATGAAACTAGATAGGTATGTTTATGTATATTAAGCAAACTAGACAGCCATCAAGTCTTACTTGGCAGGCATGGGACTAGATCCCAAAAACTGTGACTACAGGGGACATGTGCACATTATGTAACAAATGACTGCAGTGACATTAGAACAGACATGCAATGCATACAACCCTACTGCACGTATTTCAACATATTCTTATGAAATCACAATCCTGATTTACAATTTACTGTCATTGCTCCTTAGAATCTGTGAAGTATACACATGATATCTGCCCAGAATGTGGGCCACCTTACCCATATACCTTGTTCCTGAAGTGGGAGGAATAGAGAGCATTATGTGAGTAAAAATGGGCTGCATATAGCCCTGAACTGTACTGTGGGTTGTGCAATACATTTATCAGGCAATTACTTTTGCATCCTTTATTTATTTCAGTTTTACATATGACTGCAGTAACATTAGAATAGACATGCAGTGAACACAGCCCTACTGCACCTATCACAACACATTAGTTATCAAGCCACAATCCTGCTTTACATCTTATTGATTATTGGTATTGTTTATTGCTTATTACACTGCAGTTATCAGAAAATATCAGTATTTATCACACTCACAGTGCATCCTGGCCAGTCACCCATCATGGGTCTGAATGTTGTGAGCCCATTCATCTGCAGCTGTTGGAAGAGAAGCACACTATTATGTATATCAGTTTTGCACAAATTCAGCTTGTATTTTAGTAAAGCATTGACAAATATACTTACATATCTGTGGGGCATGCTCATCCCTAGCCTCTTGGACCCAGGTGTCCCAGGTTCCCCTCTTCCTTCACTTTAGGTCATCATAATGGTGATGAAACTATTCACCAGTAGAGGGAATACCAGTAACACTTGCAAGATCTGTGGCCAACTAATCCCAGTCTTCAGCTTTACATTCTGAGCCCTGGCATTCACCCTGCAACAGTTGGGGATCTTAGTTTTGGAGCAGGAGTCAAACAAAAACTCTGGACTCCTGCACACCCCTCCTCTGCACTCAAAAGCATGCTCTCTCTCCAACAGCACCAGGCTTATAGACAGGTTAATAAGACTCCAACGAATGATGCAGAATTCCAACCTATTGCGCTTAATATAGGCTGTTTTTCTGTTATTCAAAAAAGTACAGCATTGCTTAGCATTGTGCACACTCCCTTAGAATAGCACAAACTCACACAACACTGTTTTAATGCAACTTAGAAAGCGCAAACAGGAGTAGTTGTTAACCATGATTAAGCAGTGCTTAGCATCATGCAGCTTCTTCAAATGTAACAAATTTGTTTTTTATATTAAACCATCTTTTTGGTCACCTCACACATTTCCACAGAAGTCAATGTAAAAAGGTATGACTGCTGGGAACTTGAACCCAGGACATAAAGCACTTTAAGTGGTAACTATCTATTGAGGTACATGGATAGTAAGACATCCAGTATACCTTCACATATATTACTAAGTTACCTGTTAGGGTTGCTAAGCACCTCGCCACGCCAAGCAAGCAACCATTCAAAAAATAAAATAAAAACACATAGACAAAAACACATAATTAATTACATCTAGTTTCTATTTAGAAATGTCTGGCAGATGTCACATATGCATGTGTAAAAGCAGCTTGGCATTGCTGCAGTCCACACTGCGCTGCACAAAGAAACTTTCAAGGAAAGCAAAATAAAAAATTAATTACATCTGGTTTCTATTTTTAGATGTCTGGCAGGCGTCAGCTATGTAAGTGTAAGTGCAGCTTAGAATTGCTTTGCTCCATGCTGTGCAGCGCAAACAGGCATAAACAAAAAAGAAAAGAAAAAAAAATTACAATTCACACATATTTCTAGGCTACCATGGTAGATTACATGTATGTACATTATCCTGTGCATAACATCTGTCCAGAAATTCCCTGGACAATCCACATCCATGAGACTCTACGCTACTACCTACATGGATTCAATATCCGTGTTACTTGGATCTCCCTCAGCAGCACACCATGATTGATATGCATGGTGCACTGATGATGGGGACCCATGACTGTGTACACTGGTACATTCCATGAAGGCTCTACATGGAGCCTACACAGATTATATTGAATCTTGGGGAGTGTCATTTTCTGCCTCTGTAAAAGGTGCTCAGCATCGGGGATACATATTTCCTGAAAGACAACAAAAATGGGAACCTATGTCAGGATCACAAATGGCAGTATAGTATGTAGAGATACAGCAATAACAGATGGCTACCAGTAGACATTGCTTGGCTGCACATCTCATATTCAACACCATGCAAACATAGTAAGTCTGTGGATGCAAGTAGGATAGGAGCAGCACTCACCTATTCCTGTTTATGCTATGACAGGTACTGCTGCATGATCACACAGCCAACGCAGCAGTCCATTAAGCTGTGGCATGTATGTGTAAACCTCCCTTATAATATTGAAAACCAGCTGTGCCACACAAGTAGCAGTGTAGTATTATCACCACTATCAACAGGAAATCTCCAGGACAGTGGTATACCTAATTAAAAAAATCATTCTACCTGTACTGTACTTTAGTTCATCTGTAGGTGTAACATATCTGCAGATCACTGACATGTGAACAGTACAGTTCCAAGCAAGGCTTACTGCTGTAATCCCCATTCCCCCTAAGTATATGGGCACATATGCCTCATGTTGGAAACAAAATGGGTACATACCTGATGAAGTACAATACTCCTCTGTTGAAAGGTACAGATATATACATGTTGTGCCAGCAAGTTGACCATGCAAAGTAACTCTCCTAAACAATGTTTCCCCTAGCTAGATGTTTGCCTTTTTAACATGCTTCCCTATTAGCAAGTGATTGCCTCTGAACCAGTCTGTGCTTCTGAAATGCTAATTGCTACCAACACAGCTGATTTGCAGTATAATCAACCAATCCCAGGCAATCACTGAAAAAGATATAAGGCCTCAATGTAGTTTATAACCCCTTTCTCATATGTTGGGTTGGAAAATAGTGGGAGACAGATACTACATCATGCAGAGAGAATGTCTGTAACAACTACTATTTACATACAAATGTGTGTATTACTGGCTGAAGTTGAAGGTGATGCTGCAGGCAATAGACATAGGCAGAAAGAGTGAACACTTTGCAGGACAAGAAGATTTAAGAGTAAGTGTGGGACCTGTGGCAGCCTTGTTGTATAGGCTTGGCCAGACTGAGAGTACTCATCCCACTGGGAAGTAATGTATGTGTGGCAGGTATGTCTGTCAGCCAACAGTATCAGTAAGACAATGTAAGGCAAAATGCTTGCTGTGTCCCAGAGTACAGGTAGGTGTACATTAACCATGATGTCACACAGTTTGACAACTGCCAAGTCACATGTTATGTCATGGTAGTCCCCTGTTTGTGTGCTGTCGACCCTTGCATCTATCTCACCCTCCAAATATGCATGTTACTTGTGCAGCTGTTGTTGTCTGTGATATCACCAGCAAAACATTGTGGGCTGCCATGTGATACTAGTGGGCCTCAGTTTCAGTATACACTTCAACATCCTCTGGAAATTTAGGCTACTGCATTACCTGACAGCATCTGCACTTTATAGTGTTGTACTAGGAGTCGGGGAGAGTGGTCCTATCTGACAGCCTTTGCCCTCTATTATATAGATGCAGACGTTCCAACTGTACTGCTTTGGGTGGATAAATAGGTGATGAGACAGACATACATATCACACTTTATAATATTGATGGCTACATACATGTATTTTCATTGGCAGACGCAGTTGTACTTGAACCTAGAACCATGTATACCAAAATGTTTTCAATGTATTTTACAGACTGAGCTACAGAGTCACTGTTATAGCATATGAATTTTTACATGTTGTAGTTATCATTCCATAGTTATATGCTGTTAAATATTGCACTTACATTTATTATTATGTGCATTGCTTTAGAGTGCTGTATTTGTATACCAGAGTTCCAGTAAATATCCTATTTTCCATTAATGATTTATCGTGTGTGTTTTGACATGTTGTAGACATAACTGGAGGGTTACCAGCTATCAGATACCTCACTTATGTCTAAGCTTATGTGTGTGCCTTCATAGTGATGTATTTGTGTACTAGAGTGCCAATTACAGTTCTATTTATCTAGTAATCTCCTAATCTCTTAGCTGATTTGCACAGTGCCACTTGATGTGCAGCACTATTTAACCATGCTTAATGAGGGGAAATATAGCATTAGTATGTTTTGCTTAAAACACCTGCGTTTATTAGCAGCTGTGTGGCATGGCAGGATGATCCACTGTTCTTCAGGTGCGATAGTTGTGGACCCAAAGTAGGGTGCAGTTGTACTTTTGAATGTGATTAATATTGTTCCAAAAGCATATATCAATGTAGCACTATTTAAAATTGTTAAGTGATGTGAGACGCCATGCCGCGTCACCCAAAAAAATCTTTAAAGAAAAGAAAAATGGGGAGATAGGACAGTGGTGAAAAGGGGAGCAAGCAAAGTAACAACCAGGTAGGGATGTGTAGGACAGGTGCAGGAAATAACCATAGCTATCCATTTCTTCAACAGCAACCGCTGTACACTTTCACAGATTTTTTAGCTGAATTTGGACTGTCACCCCAGAGAGGGGTGATGACAACAAAACTGCATTGTCAAGCCAATTGGACCAAATTAAGTGTGTCCAATGGACATGTGTGTGAAATGGAGAGCTATGAATGGGACAATATATATTTTTTTTGGGGGACGTGCCATTTTTTTTTTTAAGGTGGGAGTGAAATGTTGGGAAAGGGACATAGGTACGTCTTACATCTGGGAGAGGTAAGTTGGGAAGGAAAGGAAGCTTTTACAGTCAGACAAGACAGCAAACAGGGTTGGTGTGTGACACCAGAGGGGGTGAAAACCTTGGATGGGGATGGTACTGTGGAATCCCAGTCACATGAGCATTTACATGGTAGTATGGTGTCTCAAGTCCTCACCCATGGAACTGTCACCCCTGTTGTGGCAGTGTTGGAGGCTGTTGTCCATGGCCAGGCTGCCCCTCCAGAATGGTGAGCATGCTCTCCATCTGGCACAGGTGTGTACTGACCATTCAGTGGAGCACCCTGTGCACTAAACCTGGCAGTTCTTGATGGGTGACACAATCACCCCTCCACCTCTACTTCCAGAGGGGGGGGTCCAGCCCCAGTCTGTGGGGTGAAACTACCAAATGCCACAGGTTGTGCAAGGGCAGCAGAGGGGGAACCACCAGGCTGTGGCCCCAATATGCTGGGCCCCATTGCCACAGCTGAGGGAGCCAAGGTAGGTGGATTATGTGGAACCAGCCTACCTTGTCATGCTGTAGTAAATTAAATATAAACATAACGTAAGATATGTAGTAACCAAACAAATGTTAGTATTAACATAATGGAAGGAAATATTCATTAATCAAAATACATATTAAGGTATATTATGAGGAAAACAGCAATAATTAACATAACAGTAAGGATGTTAACAGCAAACCATTATGGAATAACCCATAAGGCCATCATAACAGCTAGTTTAAAATAATATATTAATATCAAATCATAATAATAATAAATAACATTAATAAATTAAAGAAGATAATGGGTGGGGAGAGACAGAAAAACATACCATTAGTGACTTTGCAAGAGATATAACTACACAGACCAATAATACATACTTCTGTAGGTGTACAGTGTCAGTTGTGAGTACAGTGACTCCAATTCTTGTATAGATTATATTGTGTGTACATACCTCTTAACCTGTTAGCATAGGACAGTATGGACCAAGCACTAACAAATGCAGGTACACAACTACAGGGGACTGTTTTACATACTGTGCTCATACATTACTGCTAAGGTGCTCTGCAAATGAATTTGCATATAAATTGCATTTCAAACATAGTCTAAGCACTTTGTCACAGATTAATGAAAAATGGCCACCGTGATTCCCTTGCACAAAGGTGGTGCTTCCACTAACCCCAGGAAATATAGGGCTATTAGCCTGACTAGCCTTATCAGCACAGCCATTGAGTGAATCATCATGGATTTTATCAACAAAGATATAGGTAAGCTCCAAACACCTGCCTCTAGTCAGTTTTGATTTGTCAAAGGGAAATAATGCCTGTGAAACATTGTGGACTTCTTCAAGACAGTCATCAAGGACCTGGACAAAGGGAAATCTGTGCATGGAGCCTACCTAGATGTAGCTAAGGTGTTTGACACTATCCCCCACTCTGGCATCATTGATAAAGTCACCCAGCTAGGTATCACCCCTTATATTGTTAGACTCACTGATAGAACACATAGAGTGAAAATAGTGGAATCCACCTCCAACAGCACACCTGTAACCAGTGTTGTTCCACAGGGATCAGTCCTGAGACATCTACTATTTGGAATGTAGTTCTGGAAAGTACAAGCTAAAATTAAAGGTCTGCGGCTGACAAAATTTGCTGATGACTACAAACTGGGAACAGTCATAGAAGCTCCAGATGATGCCAACATCCTACAAGAGGGTCTTACACACACAAAAGATTGATGAAAAATCCATGGCCTTAGCCTCAATGCAACAAAACTATATTAAAATACCTGTCAGTAAGTGTGATGTTCCTGCTAACTCACATATCAATAAAACAACCTTACGTGTGTACTCACTGGTGAGAGACCAAGTCACGCAGGTTGACAGTAACCTTAACTTTGATCACTGTCTCCACAGTGGTAAAAAAGGCATTCTGTATTAAGAGTAAAAGTAGTTATAACTTCTCTGTACTCTCCCCTCATCAGGCCAACAATGGAATAGAATGTCCCTTTTGATATGCACATTTGCAAGCACCTGCAGCAACTGGAGAGACCACAAAGGTTCCTCACAAGGATAATTCAAGGTTTTCAGCATCTGTCCTATCTGGATCATCTGAAATCACTGTCACTTTATTCTGTTTTATGCAGACTACTCAGAGGAGATCTATGCCTTGCATATAAGGCAATTTGTGAACAGGCTTTATCAGAAATGCTGTGTATCGGCAAATCAAATGGTACATGGGTTACTCACTCTATACACCTTAACCTGGTACGTGACAGAGATGCAATGTGCCTGAGGGTCAGATTTGACTCCAAGAGGTTGCCACACCTTTGGAATTGACTCACACTTCATGCCAGACAGAGCACAACACTGGTCATCTTCAAACGCAATCTGGACGATTGGATGTGTAAACATAAATTCATCTCGGGGGGGGGGGTTCCACCTGTATCCCTCTTGGACAGGGGCAATTGCTGCTGATTGTGGAAATAAGGGTAAAACCTGGCTAGGCTTGTAGTGGCCTGAGGGCCATTAGCCTACTTAGTTCTTATGATCTCATGATATGACCCAGTCATAGTCTGTGTGGGAGTACATGACCTGTGACATAGCTCCCTAGACAATACCTACAGATACTATCTGAACTCTCAGAAGACATCTGTGCAGTCACTGATGCATGACT
This sequence comes from Protopterus annectens, assembly GCF_019279795.1. Lineage (NCBI taxonomy): Eukaryota > Metazoa > Chordata > Ceratodontiformes > Protopteridae > Protopterus > Protopterus annectens. Next base: position 1,065,972,057 of record NC_056735.1, on the reverse strand, counting down.
TAAAGCCATGGAGAGCACAACAACAGTGTAAGTTTATTATGCCTTCCACACAGTTAGACCAGCTACTTCACAGTCAGGGACTAAAGGTGGAGGTGTCTCTATCTACATCAAAACTAAAGATACCTCAAGGCTGGCCAAAGAGGACAATGCACTTGAGCTGCGCCTGGTTCGAATCACAATAGGCAAAATCTAATACTACATCCATGCAAGCTGTAGGCCTCCCCTTTGTGGATTAGAAAATCCATATCATGTATTTAAATTTAGTGGAAACACTAGCCATCCAACACAATACGATATGCATGAGTGACTTGCAGTATCCCTCTATTAACTGGGAATCCTATACAACACTGAACATACAGGCATAGAGATTCCTGGATTTTGTAAACAGTAACTCCCTAGACCTGATAGTAATTACACTGACTAGGGGAGCAACCATGCTGGGTGTGGGCCTCGGCATCATGGCAGAGTCATGCACACCCCACACTGTAATGTCTTCCCTGGTAAGGTCCACACAGAAATGGTCTTCTTTGAAGTAGAAATAAAACATGGACTCCCATCTACACATGGAATATTCAGGAACTACTGTAGGGCTGACCTCCAGCTATTAGGTGATACACTGTCAACATCTCAACCCCATACATACTGAGAACACTGTGGCCCATGCAGACATGTTCACAGAAACCCTGTACAAGCATGTCACTAGTTGCATAGAGGCAACTGTACCCACCAGGGAGAAGTACAGACCTAACTCAAAATCAAGCCACACTGATGAAATCACAGAGTCATAACAGAAGGAAGAAACTTGTGGCAAAACATAGGGGTGTAGCACACAGTAGGATAAAACCACTCTCAAAGTAAACAAATAAATCAGAGGACAAATAAAGTCTACCGCAGTCAGATTTGATGTACGTTTGGGCTCTCAGACCAAGGACAACCACAAATCATACTTTAGCTATATCCACAACTGCAAAGGTAAGGCACAATTGTGTGCATATCTCATTGTAATTGGAACCACCTATAATGAGGCAGATGATATAGCAAACCACCTGGCTCTTAAATTGGGCCCCAACACTACCTCTCTCTCCCTCTCAAACTTCCCTCAGGAAATACCATCAAATATAATTACCCCTACTATCACTTGGGATCAGATCCTTAATGGTCTCTCTAAGACCAAGTACACTGCATCAGTGGGCTGAGATAATATCCCAACATGCCTTCTATATTGCATGAAACATGACCTACCCAGGCCTCTGGAATTAGTATTTTACCGTAACCATCAAACAGGCATCGTGGTTCGTGAATGGAGAACAGCAACAGTCATCCCTCTGCACAAATGTGGGCCATCTACAGACCCTGGAGACTACAGACCCAGAAGTTTCAGTAGTCTGATATGTAAAGACATTAAAAAAGTATCCTGGAAATGACCAATGGAGATGTAGTACACCTACAGACACTGGACCAACCCAGATGGTTTCATCAAGGGCAGATCATGCCTACCCTACTTGGTAGACCTATTTGAGAAGGTAAACAAAGCAATGGATGAGGGAAAAAATGATTCACTCCACCTACTATGGCCTGACAAGGCATTTAACACTATAACCCCATCAGGCATTGTTGACAAACTCAAGAGGTTAGGTAAAAACTAATATGTCAGCCAGTGGATAGCCAAGTGGCTGACAGACAGGATCCAGGAAGTTAGCACTGGGGAGTCCACCACTACAATGAGGCCAGTCACCAGTGGACTCCCCTTACAAATCATTCCTCGGACTGCCCATTTTAGGCATTTATTTCTATGCATTCACAGCCACTATCAGTGGTCTCTGGCTGACAAAATTTGCTGATGATTGTAAATCAGGAGCTGACATTGCATCCCACACTGACAGAAATGTTATCCAGGAGGAGCTAACACAGATGTACAGTTGTTGTCAAAGCCATGGACTAACACTAAACACCAATAAATGCACAATACTATCCTTTGGAAAGTCATCCACCCCTGGTAACTATCATATTGACAGCACACCTCCAACAGTTGACCCAGTAGTCAGGGACCTATGGACGCACAGTGATCTAGTCTTTGACTGTCACGTGTCTGTAATATTGGGAAAATCATTATATTTTGCACAACCTATAAACAAAAGTATTGCATGTAAAGCCAAGGAAGCCATTGTTCCACTGTATTTGGCATTCATCAGACCAATCATTGAGTGCAATTCCGCCTTTGGTATGTAACAAAGTACCAGGCCTATCCGACAGCTGTAACATCCATGGAGGTTCTTCACTAAACCAGCACATGGTGTAAGTAACATGTCCTATGCATACCACATCAAGGCCCTATCCATGTATTCTGTCACCTACATGATTTGGAGGGAAGTGTATGCCTGCCATACAGGGTGGTGTCAGACCCCACTGTGGACTTCATGCATATCCACAAAACAACTAGCACCAGAATTGCCTGTTCTACAGATCTACACCTTACCTGTGGTATAAATAGGATATGCTGGAGAGACAGGTATGTAACCCAGAGACTACACACTATATGGAACAGGCTCCCCATCCATGTGAATCAGAGTTCTGTCCTAATGGAAATCAAGTGCAAGTTACACAATTGGATGGGTAACAGGAGAATCATACATGGTTTAAGGCCAATGTCTCTAGTGGACACAGGGAAACTGTAGATGGTTCATTTCCCATGCCCCGGCTTGTAGATATTTCAGCTCCCAAAACCCTGCTTACACTTATCAAGAGTATCAGACTTTGACAGAGTTTAGGGATGTATGGCTAGGCTTAAAGCCCTTGTGTTCATTAGCCTATTAAATACATATGAACCTATGAATCCATGAGCCTGTGCTGTTTTACTTTTCAGATGACATTTTTCTTCTCTGCTGATATTCAGCCGTGTGCTCTGATGATGATGGGTTGATTGTTGATGTTTACACATAGGTGTGTCCTACACAATCCTGGAAGTGAAATGTAAAATTTCCATGAGACACTTGTCATTGTGTGACTACTTAGCTATTACAATAGCATCCATTCTAACTTATACACATTATTATGGTATACTCATTATAAATGGCAACGCAAATTATCTGTAAATGACCAGTAAAAGCAGCATGTTGAAAACAGCAATGGATGAAACAAATTCATAATAACGTAGATAGTCACTTTGTGCATCAAACACATAGCTTTATTTACTTGCATCCATGAGAAAGATGATAGGGATGTGGCACAGGTATCATCACTTGCACAGGGTGTTGTGTGGGGGTGTAGGAGGCCTTGGCTGACCCAATAGGTTGGCAAGTGTGTGTGTGAGTCAGAAAGGGAAGCAGGCAAGATGGATCATAGAAATGTGGCGTGTGTGTCTGTGGTTGACCTGAATGTGACAGTGGTGTGTGAGTGCCTGCATGAACACAGACAAGTTCAGTGCTGGGCCTATGTGTTTGTATGTTGGACACATGTGAGACATGCATGGTAGAGCTGACAGCTCATCGTTTCTGCCCCTGAACATGTGCACTGGCTCTGCCAGGAGTTGTACTGGCATCTCCATACCCAAGTTCAGATGCTGTGCTATAACCTGAGGGCGACTACTGCCTGCTGAGAACATGTCCTCCATGGGAACACCCAGGACCATGAACCCATGGCCTGCTATGTCTGAGTGTGGACAGCACACTCCCCTCTGGAGCGCTGGATGTACTGCCACTACGGGAACATGATTGTGCACAGCCATGTTGACTCCTACCAGATGTAGTTGTACGTGACTGACTCTCAACTCCAACCAGATGTTTCATCACAGACAACATGCATTCCAAAGCAGAAAATGTGCGATCTGTCTCAGACCCACATCTTTCCACTGCATCAGTCAACCATTCCAGGATATCAGCAACACTGTAGAGGTAGTCACAGATGTCAGACTGTGCTGCATCCATAACCATGTGCATTCATTGGGAGTTCCTTTCTGAACATGCCTGTGCCTCCATAATGGCCCTAAACATACGCTGAGTGATAAGTGATGAGACACCTGCAACAGGTAGTGGAAGTATAGCAGGCCTCCTATGAGTACCCCTATCAGTCCCCCTGTCTGTAACCTCATCAACTGTTTGGCTATGGCCAGTGTTGACAGTCACTGCTGCTACAGTAGCCAGACTTCCCTGTTCAATGTCTCCACCCTCCAACTGTGCAATATCTGTGGCCACAGGGGACTAGGTATGTGTAGGCATACTGGCTGTGTATGGTGATAATGAGGTCAGATGAGGGATGTCAACCTCTGGGTCAGATTCAGCCCCTGCAACCCCCAGCTGTGCCTGACATTGGCCACCATCATCATCAGAGTCTGAAGAGACACTGACATCAGGTTGTGAAAGGGGACAAAGAACAACTGTTGTAGTCACCTCTGATAAAAAGGGAAAAGCATTACATTAATACCTGCTCTAATATGCTCTGCAGTATTATGTTGTAATATATGTTCCATATGTCAATCTCACACAATTTTTCAAACATTTCCAGTGAGCTGCTGTGATTTGTTTGTAAAAGGTTTCACCTTCATTCTAAGTAAGTTTATGGATGTGGCTAATTAATAAATTTTAAACAATATGTTAGGAAACTCAATTTTGAAATTATGTTTCATAATGTGCATTGTGTTACTAACCTTTTAGCAATTCCTAGCACCTTTAAACCTCCATTACATCCCTCACTGGAACTGTATGAAAAACTATGTGAGACAGACATACTGAATATTCATGTGTATAATTTACCAGCATTTAGTAATGTTAACCAGTCTGAAAGGATGAGTTTATAAAGTTTGAGATGTAATAAGTCCATCAGAATTATGAAGCCTGATGAAGGGAGAGGGCTTGTAATAATGGATAGGTGTGAGTATGTTGTGAAAATGAGGGTGATTCTTACTGGCACATCTTATGAGCCCAGTTCATTGAATTAGTTGAATGGGGCTTATAGACTAATTAGGGGTGCATTGAATGATCTCTTTATTTAGGGCAGTATTTCATTGTGTGAGCATAACTATTTATTGGTTCACTCCCTGTTACCCCTACTATTTATGGGCTTCCCAACTGTATTAAAGCATTAAACAACACCCCATACGTCCAACAGTGGATGCTAGAGTTTCCATCACACATCCACTGATGAAATTTCTTGATATTAAGTTGATGGGTCTGTGATTGCAGAGCTCTTCATTTGTAAGGACTCATGGGTATTTTTGGATAAATTGGATCAAGTGGCATATATTTATTTTATTTATTAATTTTATTTGTTTTACATTTGTTGACCGGGATAGTCTGACTGGATGCATGACCATTTTCAGTGGAGGCCCGGGGAGAAAAGCTCCAAAGTACACAGAAACATTAAAACATGTTACAAATATAGTTTTGACAAAGAGTACATAAACAATCAAGAATAAACATATTCAACATGTTAGAGTTAATCCCTGATGAATGTCAGGGTAATTTAAACAGTAAGTTGATTAATAGATTTAACACATTCTAGAAGAAAGTTAGCCAGGCTTGATACAATGACATAGCCAGTTTAGTGCCAGATGTTGTTTGAGTCTAGTTTTAAATTGACCTAGGGAGGAGCGTAAAGTAATGTCAGTTGGAAGTGTGTTCCAGGATCTGCCTACAGAGTTTGCAAAGAGAGATTCACCAGCTGCATTGTTTATTTTGTTAGTCTGAATTAGTAGTCTGTTGGAGGATCTAAGCAATCATGGGTTGTTATAAGGGGTGATAAGACTTTTAAGTGAAGGAGTATTATCTGGATTATAAAGGATTTTATAAGCCATTATCAGTTGGTTATACTGGATTAGACTGGGTAATTCAAGCCACCCAAGCTGGTTAAGATTGATGTAATGATGTGTCCTAAAAGGCATCCCAGTAGCAAACCTGGCAATATGGTTGTAGCAGGTTGAGTGTTTAAGTACAGTCTTGTGTAGATTAGATAGTACAGAGGATGCATACAGAAGTGTTGAGAGAAGGTGAGAGCGAGCTATGGCAATTTTGGCTGGAGGGGTTAGGAAGGCTTTTATTCTGTAGAGTGACCCTAATTTTTTGTTGATGGTTTTGATTGATTGGTTTACATGTCAAATTTTAGATTATTATCTATAATGACACCTAATAGTTTTGCAGAGGGGTCAGGGAATATTATTGTTCCATAATTTGCATTTATGGTAAAGGTAAAAGTAGGAGACCTTTGCACTGGTGAAAATAACAGCATTTTAGTTTTTTTGGGATTTAAAACACCGTTCATTAAGCCACTTTTCTATAGTGTTAAAAGTGGACTGGGTAGCAGACCATAAGTCTGTTGAAGAAGTGGCTGAGCAGATCAGGGTGGAGTCATTAGCGTATTGGATACAGCTGACTTTTGGGATGACAGTACACAGGTCGTTAATGAAGATTGAAAACAGCAGGGGACCTATTATAGAGCCTTGTGGTACTCCAAGGGTGTTGTGTAATAGGTTAGAGTTGGTTTTGCCAGAGAACAGCCTGCTGTCTTCCATTCAAGCAGGATTTAAACCTGAAGGGCTTTAGTATCTAGGCAGAATGTTTGTCGGTGTTTATTAAAAGTTGGTGGTCAACCATGTCAAATGCCTTGGAAAGATCCAAGAAGAGGGTGGAGGATATGTGATTGTTGTTGCGATTATGGTTAATGGTGCTGGTAAAAGCTAGTAGGGCTGAAGTAGTGCTGTGGTATGGATGGAAGCTGTGTTGGGTCTCTGCCATGAGGTGATTCTGGATTAGGTGGTGCATGAGTTGTCGGTGTATAAATTTTTCCATAATCTTTGCAAGTGGAGAGAGTATGGCTATTGATTTATAATTGGAGAATTAAGTAGAGCTACCTCCTTTATGCAGTAGGATTACGTAGAATATTCATATATATATATATATATATATATATATATATATATATATATATATATATATATATATATATATATATATATATATATATATATAATATATATATATATATAATATATATATATATATATATATATATGTAGGATATAAGGATGAATATATTTTTATAACGGTTGACATAAAGGATATAAATTCGGTCATCCCACATAGTCTTGGGGTAGAGTGGTTTTGTGACTACCTGCTTGCTAAAGGGGTTCCACAATCAGAGATTAATTTTTTATGAACACCTGTTGGAAATGGTCTTGAATAATTTTATCCTTTTTGAGAAGGAATTGTTTCTACAAAAGGAGGGTATTGCAATGGGTTCAGCATGTGGGTGGCTGTGTGCTAATATTGTAATGCTTCAATGGGAGAAGCTATACTTATTTGATTCTAGTTTTTTTCAGTACTTTCAACTATACACAAGATTTTTGAATGATATATTTCTTTTATGGGATAGCCCAAAAGATGAGATCAAATTACTTTTAGAATATATTAATGGGACAACAAATTTTCTGAAGTTCACCCACTGTGTGAATGAGGAGAGGATCTCATTTTTGAATGTTTTGCTTTGTAAGGATCAGGTTAATGGTAGGTTTATTTCTACACTATTTAGGAAAGAAAATATATCTCTAGGTGATTCGGTCATGTTGACTAATGTTGCCAAAAATGGGCATGGGTAGTTATCGGTGATAAGTGGGTTGAGGACCCAGCCAAATCTGACCCACGCCAGGGACCCTTGCTAATGGTGGTAGGGGTATATTTGCCCCTTTTGGCCAGTTTGTGCCCACCATAAAGTCCAGAAGCCCTGGGTCAATAACCTAATGGCCAGCCGGTGTCTAGTTGCCCAGCCTGGGTTACCTGGGATAGCTCTGTTGAGCAAAAGCTGGATGTAAACCAACCAACCAACCTGCCAAACATGAATTGAGAATTGCTACACTTAATGTAGGTTCACTGACAGGACCCAGCTTGGAAGTGGATGGCATGATGATACAAAAGAGGCTGGACATCCTATGTATCCAAGAGATGAGATGGAAGGGCAGTGCAGCAAAGCCACTTGGCTTGGGATCCAGACTCTACTACTCAGGAGGGGAACAGGCTAGAAATGGTGTAGGAATTGTGGTGAGAGAGAGGCTTCAGAAGGCAGCGAGGAATATTATCAGAATTCATGAGACTCATGTCAATCAGATTCCAGTGTAATGATAGGACAGTATTCATAATCTCAGCCTATACCCTACAGCAGGGTTGTGATAGTGAGGAAAAGAGTGCATTCAGACAGCAGTTGCAGGACCTACTAAATAAAGCAGGATAACATGAACTGGTGTTGATAACGGGCGACTTGAATGCACATATCGGGACAGGCAGAACAGGATATGAGGACTGCCTGGGTCCACATGGTGGGACAACAAGAATAAAGAAGGTGAAGGCATTCTAGACTTCTGTATGGCAAATGGCTTGATAGTAGCCAACACATGGTTCAGAAAGAGAGACAGTCACAAGATCACATACAAGAGTAGCCAACATGCAACTCAGTAGACTTCCTCCTAGTAAGGAAAAGGCACTGGAGTAGACTCCATGATTGCAAGGTCTTCCCCAGTGAAACAGTCGGACCACAGCATAAACCATTAGTTGCCACAATCAGCTGCAAGCAGTAGTCAGAGAAGGCTCTAAGGTCAACAGAGACCAGGCTGAAGACCTGGAAGTTGACTGGAGAGAAGAGAAAGTACAGCAGTTCAAGGAATTACTCAGGGCTCTAGCACCCCAAGAAGAGAAGGAAATAGGTGGAGTTGAAGAAGAGCAGCAGTGCCTAAAAACAGTATATGTTAGTACTACAGAAAAGATATGTGGCCGAGTCAGGTATGGAAATGAGGTACATAAGAAAAACTGGTGGTGGAATGCAGAAGTCCAGGAAGTCATCAAAAGAAAGAAGGAGTGCAGGAAGAAGTGGGAAATAGAAAAGACTGTGCAGACTAGGAAGGACTACTGGTTGGCTAACAAAGAAGCTAAGAAAGAATTTGCAATAACAAAGAATAGGGCATTGGAGGCACTCTACCAACTTCTGAGAAGTTCATAGGTTCATAGGTTGGTACTAGGCTATTAGCCCTAGAGCCTATACAAGCCTAGCTTTAACAATTCCCTGGCTATTTCTCCCCACAATATTTACTTCCCTGGACCCCTGTCTAGCAGGGCAGCTGACGTGATCCCCGGGGTGAATTTCCTTTCTCCCATCCAATCGTCAAGGTTCCTTTTGAAGAGGGCCAAAGAGGCATTCTGCTTGACATGTATGGGAAATCTATTCCAGAGTCTGGAGAGTCTCTGGGTCAGGAACCTATCCCTCCAGCATGTTTTGTTTATTGTGATGACAAGGTTTAGATCCTGGAATGTGTGGCTCTGAGGGATTGGGATTTCTTTAAGTGTAGCATGTCCAACAACTCTGGGTTTGACATGGCCTTGTATGTTAAGCAGAGATCGCCTCTGAGTAGACAATATGCGACAGAGTATAGCTGGAGTTTTTTAAGGTGGTCAGCATAGGGCATCTGCTTTAGGCCTGCGATTCTTTTAGTGAGGTATTTCTGCGGCCTTTCCAGTTGCTGCAGATGTCTTGAGAGGTACATACCAAACGGGGTGTTGTATTCTATAATAGGTCTAATGAGGGATGAGTACAGTGGGACAATGACCTCCTTTTTTCTGGATGAAAAGCCTTTAGTGATGAGGTGTGCCACATAGAAGGATATCCTGACTGTTGCTGCAATGTGGTTATCGAAGGTGAGACCACTGTCCACCTGTGTCCCTAAGTCCCTTATCACACTTTCAGTGTTTAGTGTACTGCCACCTATATGGTAATTCATGGTTACATGTTTTTCCCAAAGGGGATAACTATACATTTCTTGGCATTGAGCTTGAGCCCATGGCTCTGGCACCAAGCATCTGTTTCTGTAAGGCCCTTTTGTAGAGTATCCACATCATTTGGGGATTCAATAATGGCTCCCAGTTTGCAGTCATCTGCGAACTTTGTTAGCCAGAGTGCCTTAATGTTGGCCTGTACTTCAGAGAAGTACATGCCAAACAAGAGCAGTCTCAGGACTGAACCCTGAGGTACTCCACTTGTCACTTGTCTGGAGCTGGATTTGGAGTCAGCTACTTTTACAGTGTGGGTTCTATCAGTAAGCCAGTTAGCAACCCATTGGGTGACGTAGGGATTAATGCCCAGCTTAGTAAGTTTGTCTATGATTCCAGAGTGGGGGATGGTATCAAAGGCCTTGGCAAGGTCTAGATAGGCTGTATGGACCACCTTACCCTTGTCCATGGCTCTGGAGACTGATTCAAAGAAGTCAGTCAGGTTCAGGAGACAAGATCGGCCCTTCACGAACCCAAACTGGGTGGTGTCCAGAATTTGAAGGTTGCCAATGTCGTTGTTTATAAGTTCCATGATAATACACTCCATGGCCTTACAGATAAGGCTCATCAGACTGATGGGACAGTAGTTTCTGGGATCCAAGGTGGATCCCCCCTTGTGGAGTGGGTTAACTGTAGCTCTGGACCACTCAGTGGGCATGAAACCAGAGGTGAGGCTATGATTAAACATGACACTTAGTTGAGGTGCCAGTTCATATTGTAGTTCATGTAGTACACAGCCTGGGATGTCATCTGGTCCCATGGATGCTGTATTCTTAGCTTTGGAGAGTGCATTTTTTACCTGTGCAGCAGTTATTACCAGAATTTGACAATCTTCCGGTATTGAGATGGGCCATTTAGGGGGTGAGAGGGGGGTGAAGTTGGCACTAAATCCATCTGCCAGGATTTTGGCAATATCCTTGGGATCAGTATATTTAATGCCATTATGTTTTAGCTCAGAGCAGATCTGAGCATTGCCATTTAGATTCTTGACATAGTTATAGAATGCCTTGTGGTTGTCTTTGGAATATTTGGCAATTTTATTTTTGTCACTAGCTTTGGAGGATTTTATGAGGGATCACTGAGGCTGATAAGGGAGGTTTTTGCATCCTGGGGTTTTCCTCTTTCCTGCAACAGTTTTTTCCTTTTGTTATAAACTTTGTTTATGGCAGGGGACCACCAGATTGGCTTACTTTTTTTGGATGAGAGCATCTTGGTTCTATTTGGGATGGCACAATTCATGCATGAGTGGATGTGCTCATACAGTGCCTTAGTGTAGGATTCAGCAGTTGAACTTTCAGTTCCCATCTGCATGGGTGCCATGAAGTTTGTCACTTCTAACTTGAGTAGCAGGAAGTTGGCTTTGCAGAAGTTTTTTATGGAGGTTTCCTTACTGGGGGGGTGGGATGTGGATGTTAAGGGTGATTAACTTATGGTCAGGCCTGACTAACGAGGGGGTGACCATAGATGTGGAGCATCGATTTTCCATGTTGGTAATGAACAGATCTAGGATATTGGAGCCCCTGGTGGGACTATTGATTAGTTGATCCAGGGCATTGGAATTTATGAATTCCAAGAACCACTGGGCAAAGGTGTTGGTACAAGAGTAGTTTTCCCAGTTAATGGCAGGGTAGTTAAAATCATCCAGTATTATGGTGTTTGGTTCTATCTTAATATTTTCCAGTATGTTTAGAAAGGTGTAGTGAGAATCTTGGGGCACTGTGGGAGATCTGTAGCAAGCTACAATTTGGATTGCAGTCTTACCTAGTGTTAGTTGCACCTGGAGAATTTCAGACGCATTGTGTTGGGCAACTAGCCTGGTGGTGTGAATATCCTTGGTGAATATTGACACCCCTCCACGTTTAGTGTTTCGGTCCTGGTTTGGTGGCTGAAAAGTGTGGTAAGAGTTGTAGCCTGGTATTGCAGGGGTGCTCTCTGGAGCCTTGAACCAGGTCTCAGTTACTGCACAGATATCGATGTTCTTCATTTTTAGGAGTGCCTCGAGAGTGCAATTTGAGGTTTAGACTTCTAGCATTGAGTAGCATTACCTTCAGATTTTGCATGCTTGTACCTGTTACAGTGGTGGTTTTGTCCTTTGAACTTTGCCTAAAAAAGGCACTATAGGGGTGGCAAGAGCCTTAACCAGTAACCTGAATCCCAGGGGTGACAGGTGCAGACCATCTCTGGCAAATCATCGTGGTCTGTCGATCGTGTTGTCCCAGGCAGACAGATACTGGATCTCCTTTGAATGACACCGGATGCTTAGCCAATTGTTGAAGTCAATCATTTTGTCCTTATATTGTGGTATCATTCTGGGTGAAGGCAGGATGCTATTCAGGGCTAGGGTCATACCTGCCTGAGCCACATGATCCGAGAGCTCTTCCATGTCTCTTTTCATGTAGTCCAGGGAGGTACATCTCAAGTCATTCACTCCAACATGGACAATAACAGAGTCATATTTGTACTTGTTGTGGAGTGACTTGAGTGCATGCATTATGTGGTGGATCCTGGCACCCGTCAGGCAGCTGACTGTAATTTTCTCCTTGTTCGACCTGGTGAGTGGGACATTAGTGTGCCAGACTATAGAGTCACCTATGACTAAAGTGTTAGGTACGTTGTCTTGCCTTAGGGGCTGTTGCTGGTTGGCACACTGGTGTTGTGAGCTATGTGACACTTTGGTTGTGATTGGTGTTTGTTTGCATTTCAGCTTCAGAGGTCCTTGTTGCTTGGGCAGGTTACAGTTAAGGTCCTCTGCATATGTGGATTTAGTGTTGCTATATGTGAGCATTGGTGGTGTGGGTTTAGAAGGGCTATGTGTTGCTTGAGGTGTAGTGTGGGTGTTAACCTTCTCCTTTTGACTGTCTAGCACAATCTTGGGTGGAGAGAGCTTTGCTTCCATTTTGGCTATGTAAGTGCATCTGTCACAGGTTATAGTGTTGGGTGGTAGAAGGAGAGGGTTGTCTGTGTACATTAGGCAATTGCTGCATTGCTCCAGTATGCCCAGATTCAACAGGTGGACAGGAGAAATCACCGGAAGCTGACCCTTGGACATGCCTGGTTTGGTGCTTTTTTTTTTTTTTTTTGTAAAGTACAGGAGCTGTTTTCACTTACCTTAGCAAGGTACTTTGCAATTATAGGCTGTTTAGTGCCTACGATTAATTTCTCCTTATTAACAATGAGAGTTGAGTGCTTGTATCAGTTTAAGGCTTCCTAGTGCTTTCCAGCAGGTATTAGAGCAAGTGATAGTCACAGGGATGCTTAAAGGTAAGATGAAAAAAATGCACACTGCAGTGTGCACTAGAGAAGTTAGATGTGAAAGTAAGTAACTTAAGTTTTACCTGTTTAAAAAGTTAAGGTTTAGTGGAGAGTTACTACTTTTAAACAGCAAGATGGGGCACAAAGAGACTATATCAGGTTGCAAGGCAAAGACAGAAAGATAAAGAAGATAGTCTAACACCCTTTATAAGGGATGCCTGCAACAACCTGCTCACCAGTCCACAGGACATAAAAGGCAGAAGTAAGGAGTATTTCCAGCAGCTGCTGAATGAAGAAAACCCCACAGAAGCTGTACTGCCCCAGAAACAGCCTACAATGAGAGAAGAAGAGGAGCCCACCTTAGAAGAAGTAAGAACAGGACTAAGGAAGATGAAGTCAGGGAAAGCAGCAGGTTCAGATGAGGTCACAGCAGATATGATAAAGATGCTGAGTGAGATAGGGGAGAAATGACTCCTGAGTGTATTAATAGCAGTGTGGCGAGAAAGGCATACCACAGATGATTGGATAATAGGTAAACTAATAGGTAAACTCATGCCAGTGTAGAAGAACAGAGGGGATATCTACAACTGTGGGCAGTACAGAGGCATCAAACTACTACCACACTGCATGAAATTTCTGGAGAAGGTGATTGATAAACTGATACGCAGAGTAGTAGAATGTACGATGGGAGATGAGCAGTTTGGATTCAGATCAGGATGCAGCACAATTGCCCTGATGTTTGCATTGAGACAGATACCTGAGAAGAAGCTAGAGATGAGGAGAGAGTCCAACTGGACATTCCTAGACTTGGAGAAAGCATATGACAAGGTCTCAAGAAAGCTGATCTGGGTGGAAGTTTGAAGTCCCGGAAACATTGGTAGAATTAGTGCAGGCTACACACAAGGACCCAGTGACTTAATATGAATAGTGTTCGGCCTCACAGAGGTGCTCCCAGTGGGAGTGGGTGTACACCAGGCTTCAGCTCTGAAACCACTGCAGTTCATACTAGTGATGGACTACATTAGCAAACAGGTTGGAGGGGACAGATCAACAAAGCTGCTGTATGCAGACAATGTGACAGTACAGGCAGACTCTAAGCTAGAACTTCAGCAAAGCATAGGAGAATGGAATACAAATCCGAAGACACATGGGATAAAAATAAGCACAGATAAGATGGTGGTAATGGCAGCAAATTGGGGAAATCAGAAGAAGCTGAGAATAGAGATAGAAAGGAAGATAGTGGAACAGGTAAACAGCTTCAAGTATCTGGGAGGGGTGGTTGAGGAGAAAGGTAGCCTGAATGAAAAGGTCAAAGCTAGAATGAGAGGGGCTGCAGCCAACTGGCATAGGGTATCAGGTGTAGTCTATGACAGAAGAATGCCAAAGAAGCTAAAAATTAAGGTGTACAAGATAGTGGTGCGACCAGTACTATTGTATGGTACAGAAACCTGGGCAGTAAAGGCAGAACAGTTGAAGAAGTTAGAGGTGATGGAAATGAAGTGCCTGAGAAAGGTGGTAGGATGCACACTGTGAGACAGACGAAGAAATGGGGACATAAGAGCAGAAGCCAAAGTAGCTCCAATTGCAGAAAAGATCAAAGATAACAGATTATGGTGGTTTGGGCACATGTAGAAAAGCAGAAGACAATCTTGCAAGGAAGATTTGGGACAGACAGGAAGAAGGTAAGAGGAAATGAGGACATCCAGCAAAGAGGTGGATAGATTGTGTGAAAGATCTGCAACAGTCAGGCATGAGTGTTGAAGAAGGCAAGAGTGTGGTACTGAATTGAGACAACTGGCGACAGTTAACACAATACCCCAACCACATGTAGAAAAAATGGGAAAAAGGGGGCTGATGATGATGATTTATTTAAGAAACCTACTCAAACAGTTGTGCCCACCCATTTAAACAGAAATGGGCTGCCCTAAAGGGACAATTTGTACGTGCAGCCAGAATGGTGTCAACATTTGATTTATTTCTGGGTGAATGTGATATATAGAAGGGTATGTTTTTAAGGTGTGGTTACCCCCCAGGTTGATTAATGAGCTTATGCTTAAAGTTGTGAATAAAAGGGAAAGAGGGTTCTATAAGCCCATTCTGGATAATGTTTTTTTCCAGGTGGGTGGCACAGGACCCCAAGGTACACTGAATACTGGTGCCATGATTAGAGATATTCAATCTGATAACCCCACATCATAGAATGGGGGCTGTGACTGTAATAACGATATAAATTAATATAAATGTGTCTTCAATTCTACATTTAATAGTTCAAGTAGGAAAATAAATGTCTTGGTGAAGAGTTGGCAGGTATTGAAATATGATAGGGAGATTAGGGGTAAAATTTGTGATGGACCAGTTAGTATTTTCTGGAGGGGTAATAATTTAAAGGATTTGTTTGAGAAAAATATTGGCTCCATTGTAGATAGATGAAGAAATGTGTTTTTTATTCCTATTGTGTGCACATTTTGAAGATAGGTGAAACTACAATTAATGGTTATAAATTTAAACCAGCTGGTAAGTTTACGTGTTTACATGTAATACAGAGAAAGTGATGAATTGTGCTTTGTGTATGTCTTGCACATGTTTCTGTATTGGGAAAACAGAAAGAATATTTAGGAGACATATTTATGAGCACTTGAGGGATATCAAAAGTAAGAAGGACACAAGTGTTATGTCTAAACACTGTGCTGAATTTGAGAATCATAGTTTTACATTTTTTTGTATTAGAAGCCTTAAAGTTAGTGACAGAGGTGGGGCATTGCCTCTGCTACTTGAAAAAAGAGAGAGTTGGTGTGGCAGCTTAGGCATAATGTGATGCATTGGCCAGGTTTAAATGCACAAGCTTCTTTAACTAGTTTTTCAAAACTTAAAGCTTTAGTGAGATGATTGTTTTTTTGGGGGGAGGACTTGTTTTCTTTATACATATATACATATATTTGTTTTTATATATTTTTATATACACAACACTTGTTTATTTGTTTGTTTTAGATGTATTTTTATATATATAATTATAGATGATGTATATTTTTATACCTTGAAAGTATTATAAGTTTATATATATATATATATATATATATATATATATATATATATATATATATATATATATATATATATATATATTTGGTATATAAAAAAATATATATTATATATATTTATATGGTTTCCCTTCAAAACAGCTAAAACTCATAACATCGAGACCATAACATCTAAAATCCATAACATCTAAAATGCATAATATCGATTTTCATAACATCTAAAATGTATAATATGTAATAATCCCCCGGATTCTGCAAGCCTTGCACAGTGTGCAGGATTAGTGCAGGAGGTCCAGCAGGAAATATGTCTGCTGTGCATTCCAGGAATAACCTGTAGGGGCATGCAAGAGTGCACTTGCACTAGTTCTGCATGGGCTCAGCCCCTGTATGCAAATTATCCCATTTGCAGGAGAAATCCATGCAAATGAGGTGAATTTGCAATCCAGGAAGCTGGAAACCAGCCATGCAGGACTAGTGTAATCTGCAGAAATGTACTCTACCGGTAATGGAGTACATTTCTGCAAATTTCAAAACAGAGCCATTACAGCTCCAAATAAAGGGTGGATATCATTTAGAAAGCATGCCAATGGCATGGAAAACAGTTGAAAAAAAAATTTTATTTTTTTTAGCCGATCTCGGCTGTTTAAGCTTAGGGCAGAGGTGCACAAACGGGATCGGTGGTAAAATAAGAAAATAAACTTAAAATAATTATTCTAACTAAAATCGCTATTCTGCCATTATAGTCAATGGCAGGCAGAAGACAACATGGCCAGTGAATAGTGGTTGCTAAGGGGGGAGGCTCAGTGTGAGACATGTAACTATGTATTAGCAGGCAATCCTATGCAAATGAGGGGAATGATAGTGAATCCCAGATTTCCCCTGCATGCAAGTCAGCTCCCAACAGTGTAAGAGCAGGAGTAGCTTGGTGCAAGCCTAGGAGTTAGCTGACATCATAAGGGGAGGTGTCAGGCATACTGTAAGTGGATTGGAGCCCTGTGGCTCAGGTTTGCTCCTAGCTTAGCACAGCTAGGCAAGGGTGTGTGTCTGAGGCTGCTACTCTTTACATTGCCTAAGCGGGTGTGCACGCCGCTTTCTGGGTTTTAAAGAAAACAAAAAGTAAACCAGGAAATAGCAGCTCTGTGCACATTTGAGCACTGTGTTTGTGCGGCACGCTCCCCGAGCTTAAACAGGAAGGCAATGGGAAGGGAAAACAGCAATAGGAAGGTAATCTAGGAGAACTAGCATAGCTGGCAGGTGAAATGTATCAGAATCAGTGAATTACACAGGCAGCAGACCAGCCCAGCCCAGAACACTACTATAAACTATGGAAACACCTTCCTCTCTGGTTTTTCCCATACTCTACACCACTGGTGTATACAAGCATGGAAGTTTTAACAAACAAAACAACAAAATGATAGGGGCTGCAATAGCTATCATACAACAACTTGTGGAAGAGGCTGAGGATGGTGAGGATGTGAATGCTGTTGACCAACCCACAGTGAGGAGACGGAGAAGAGTGTAGAGACCCAGGATAACCTACCAGGGGCTACATGAGCTGGAGACAGTGGAGTCATATAGGGTGGACAGGGACCTCCTACAGCAAATTGTTGAGCTGTGCTGGCCATGCCTAACACACAGAACAGAAGGGAACCAGTCCCAGTGGATACCAAGTTATGTGTAGGCCTAGGAATACTAGCTACCAGTACCTTCCAAAGGCCAGTGAGGACATGATGGGGATCTCACATGCATCAGCATCCAGGGTACTCCACCAGTTCCTGGATGCCATGTTAGCACATGCCAGTGAGCACGTATATTTCCCCAACACCTGTGAGGCATTGGTCAGCAATATACAACTGTTCCACCAAATAGCAGAATACCCTGAGGTAGTGGGTGCTATAGACTGCATGCACATATGCATCAACGCACCACCCAGTGAGCGGGATAGGGTCTGCATCAACCGCAAGGGCTTCCTCTTCATTAACTGCCAGGTCGTGTGTGATGCCCAGGGCATAATAATGAATGTATGTGCTGGCTGACCTGGATGCTATCACAATTCCCACATCTGGCCTCTGATGCAGCTGTACCACAGATTTGCCAATGGGGATATCCCTTACTGTTACCTAGTGGGGGATGCTGGATATGCACTGGAGCCATGGCTGATGACACCCATCAGAAATGCACACACACCCGAACAAGAACTCCATAAAAAAACACACGCACAGACCAGAATTATAATAGAGCTTGTGTTTGGGATGCTCAAGTCACAGTTCCAGTGCCTGGACACATCTGGTGGAGCCTTGCAGTACTCACCAGCTACATGTACCCAAATTGTCATTGTATGTGCCATGCTACACAATATGATCCTGCGGAAACAGCTGCAGCAGGAACAGCACAGGGCAGGCCCACACAGCACCCAACCACTGCCAAGGCCTGCACAGGCACAGACTGACTCGGAGGAGTAACAACCTGAGCCTGCCCCAGTAGGCAGAAAGAGGCATGCCCATTATGCCCTTGCCTTGGCAAAGAGCAATGCATAGCACATACACTGACACAGGAGAGACCCAGGGAATAACACCTCTCTCTGACTCTCAAATACAGTAAAAGGGATACCAAACATGATACTACCTGTGCTCAACCATGTGTAGGGAGTGTACTATGTGCATCTGATATAGGCAGTTCTGCAGCACCACCCTCAGTACTGGGACACCTACAAGGGAAGTCACTCAACCTACCAATTGCCGAATGGAGTCGAATGTGTTGTTACCTGTATCTATGATGTGGATGTGAACATGCAAGGGAATTGGATGGCTGAATGGTATGCCAGCAGATAGTAGACACCTATAGTGGCACCATGAGATCTGTAACAAATACTGGTGTCACCATAGTAGCCAGTACTACACAGGGTGACAAAACCCTCTGCAGGAAATGTGCTGGGCCATATGTGTGTCTATATGACTCACACATGCCAGTCAGGGAGGTTCACATACCCAACAACAGTCTCAGCCAGCAGGACAGGTGTAGACAAACACAAACAAAGGCTGCGCTATGGCCTCTGAATGATGCCTATGGGTAACCCCCCCCCCAGGCCTACACAAACAGACTACAACAGGTCAGCCAGTGGGATGTTAGTTCTGAAGGGTAGGAAGACAGAAACTAATATGTAGGTCAATCAAAGCTAAGACCTGTAGTACACTGATATGTCTCTAGTCAGCATGATAGGTTAGAATACAAAATGAAATGGAGTACCTGACATACCAGTACAGTCATAGCAAATGTGTACAAGTGTCAGGTGTGCCCCCCATCCTACGTAAAAATATAAAAACAGGTGTCCCCCCAATCCTGTGTAGAAATGCAGTAACAGTCAGGTGTTCCCCCCACAATCCTGTGTAGAAATGTAGTAACATTCAGGTGCGCCCCAAATCCTGTGAAGAAATGTATAAATAGCCAGGTGTGCCCCCTAATCCTGTGTAGAAATGTAGAAACAGTCAGGTCTGTCCCCCCACAATCTTATGTAGAAATGTAGGAGCAGTCAGGTGTGCCCCTTCCACCAACCCAGCATAGAAATGTAGTAACAGTAAGGTGTGCCCCCTCCCACAATCCTGTGTAGGTATGTAGAAACAGTCAGGTGTGCTCCCCCCAACCCTACTTAGAAATGTAGAAACAGTCAGGTATGCCCCCCAAACCTATTTAGAAATGTTGTAATGGTCTGGTGTGCCCCTCCAATCTGATGTATACACATTGTAACAGTCAGTTGCCCCCCCCCCAAAACCCAATGTAGAAATGTAGTGACATGTATGTGTAGGTATAACACCAGTGGAGCACAGATGCACAGAGGTGGCCAATGTAGCAGGATAGACTGTAGCATCTGCACAATATGCAGGTATGTGTGTGTTAGGTTGGTGTGTGTTTCATATTGTCTGACAGTGGTCACTATTGTATGCATGTTAAGGTAAGACCTGGTGGTCTTTGCCCACTACTGCTGATGACAGGGACAAGTCCTCACAACTGCAGTACCAAAGACAATACCCACCAGTATAACACATGCTAGCAGTAAGCCATTGCAAATGTATGGTGGTAATATGTGTCACCATCTGAAAGACTGACATGACATGGCTGTTCATTTAGATATACAAGCAGTACACAGGGGAAAGTACCCCAGACATACAGTATATATTGTGTCACTGTGAAATGGACACACCCTTGGAATTGTACATACAGGTATGCATCATATTATCTGGTCCTGTAGTAGGAGATACCAGTGTTGTCTGCCCAAACACTCGCAGATCACAAAGGAAGTAGGACTGATGTATTGAGAAACAGCTGACATACCTGCACATGCAAGCATAACTGGAATGCCCAAAGTATATCTGTGTGTCAGATGCAAGTAGTGTCCATAGCACACATGCACCCAGCTCATGCAAATACCACCCACAGGTACCATCTGGTTATACCGCTGCTGTGGGGAATGGGTACAATATGACCCCACCTGTATATGGCAATAGCGGAAGAATGCAGCATGCAGTGCAGGTTTCCCATGCAGGTGTAACTCTAGCTGTAGGTAGCATCCTGCCAGCATCCACACCACCTGATCAAGACTGATAGAAGGTATTGGCATAAACACCTAGCACACCTACCCTGTCAACCCAGGGGAATATAATGGCACTCTGAGACTGTAGGACTGACAAAATGCAACCAGATGCCACATCTGACCTGCATCAACGCCTAATGGCCCACAGCCCTCTGACAAGGGCCTGTGTCTCACACATACTGCCAATGCATGTTATGTCATGGACACCCAAATAACAACACAACACACTCCACATAAGCCATATGCAAGGCCATGTGGACAAACCACAGTAACATGTCCACCATGTCCCACTGCATGAACTGTGGACCAACACAAACACCTTGGGGTGATAACCTTAGGGAAAGTATAAGAGAAGGTATGCATAATGTAAGGAAGAGGATAAAATAACGGGGGGGTGGGTGGGAGCATGCGCAGCATGGAATGTACAAGGTCTGACACAAAGCTGTGTGCACACACTATCCCTGGCTGTAAACACATAAATGGGTGGCTACATACCTGCCCGTACACCACAGTAGGGGTAATGCCCTGACTCATGGCCCCTGCCTCTGGGTAATTTGTGTGAATCTGTACATCTGTGAGGTATTACCAAAGCAATATAAGGCCATACTGTCATGTTGATGGATGTACAAGTATGGGATCCTCTGCCAGCACTGTGCCAAGGTGCTGAACAGGATACACAGACCCAGCAGCAAGTGTCTGCAGCTCCCCCTACAGAATGTCATAACCTACCATGAATATGTAGGCATCTGCCCACAATACCGCACACAGCTGCAGTCACCCCTGTCCCCCAAGACATCACTGTGAGCAGGAATGTCCACCTGACAGTACATGAGGACAGAAAACATCACAGTATATAACAGTACACATGTTTGAATATCTCTGCTAACAGCAGTACCATGTGGCTGAAGCAGCACAGACACAATCACCTATAGTACACACTATCCGCTGAACACTTTGTCCCCATATTGCCAAATGATCAACGGATACCCTGCAGAAACAGTTTGCTATCTGTAGGTGTACAACACAAAGGTCTTCACTGGGGTACAAACTACCTGGAATCGATCCACACATTCAATACAGAAGGGCATACTGGGCATGCTCACACACAAACAATTGAAGCCCATGATTGCAAACTACAGAGGGCCAGATGTATCTGGCAGCTGCAGATGTTAGTGCAGGCACTCTTCAGTATGCACCACTCATGCTTTGCACACACACACACACACACACACTGGATAGGAATACAGACATATATCCAAGACAACACACTGTAATAAGCCAAATGTAGATGTACATAGATGTGTGGAAGAAAGTGACTGTGACAAGGAGCCATCCATTATGAGGCCTGTCCCACCCAGCACAGATCCAAATGGCTACAACCACATGAGGTCAGATATCACTTACTGTAGATATTAGCCAACAGTATCTGTCAGCATTACAGACTATGTGGTGCAAGTGCTAGCTGTGCAACATGACTGCACAAGGAAGTAGACATCTAGCAGCTGTATACACATACCTGTGGAATATAACCCTGTGTGTGCCTGCATGTGGTGTGTCAACTCTAGATGAATGGGTTATGGCCCATGCACACACACTGCCCTACCCATAGTCCAGCTATGACAAGCCTGCTGAGGTCATCCACTTTGAAATACACCTTTGGGAAAGTTGTAGCCCAGTAATCTCTGTGGTGCATCCTATAACTGTGTACTGCTGTCGTGTGATAAATTAGTTAGGTAGGAGTTCTAATCCCAGACATGGCACTGCATGTGTGTGTGTGTCTGTCTGTGTAGAGAGCAATGCTTTTTAGGCTGGTCACATGCACTACAAATCAAATGCCATACTTTGGCATCCACTTTGAAATGCACATTTGGGAAAATTGTAGCCCAGTAATCTCCGTGGTGCATTCTATAACTGTGTACTGCTGTAGTGTGATAAATTAGTTAGATAGGAGTTGTAATCCCAGACATGGCAAGTGTGTGTGTGTATGTGTGTGCGTGTGTGCGTGTGTGTGCGTGTGTGTGCGTGTGTGTGTGTGTGTGTGTGTGTGTGTGTGTGTGTGTGTGTGTCTGTGTAGAGAACAATGCATTTTAGGCTAGTCACACTCAGTACAATTCCAATGCCCTAGTTTGGCAAGACTGCTGATGTCATCAACTGTGAAATACATCTTTTGGAAGGCTATAGCCCAGTAATCTCCATGGCGCATCCAATAACTTCGTATTAGTGTGATAAACCAGTTAGGTAGGAGTTCTAATCCCAGGTATGGCAAGTGTGTGTGTGTGTGTGTGTGTGTGTGTGTGTGTGTGTGTGTGTGTGTGTCTCTGTATGTGTAATGAGCAATGCTTTTTAGGCTAGTCACACTCACTACAATTCAAATGTCCTACTTTGGCAAGGCTGTTGAAGTCATTCACTGTGATATACACCTTTAAGAAAGCTGTTGCCCAGTAATCTCCATGTTGCATCCTATAACTGGGTACTGCTGTAGTGTGATAAAATAGTTAGGTAGGAGTTCTAATCCCAGACATGCCAACTGTGTGTGTGTGTCTGTCTCTGTCTGTGTAAAGAGCTTTTTAGGCTAGTCACACTCATTTTGGGTAATTTCCTGTCTTTTCCAGCCCCCTGCTATAAAGCGCACTTTGGCGGGCTTTTTCAGCTATTGAGAACTCAGCACAGCTCCTCGTGGTGGCCAGCAGTGTTCCTGTAGCAGCAGAGACCAGAAAAGACTACCTTTCCAGATTTTAAGTATTTTTCTTGGCTTTTTCGACTATTTGATACTTTCGACCACTGTTTTTGCTTGTTTTATCGAAGTTTGCACTGTTTTTACTGTCTTTATAAGCTAAAACTATTTACTGCACTTGCTAATTTAAGTTTTGCCTAAAAGTTAAATTACAGGCTAATACACTCAAGTGTACTAGCTTTTGATAGCAATTAATTGAAAATTATAGCATTTATTGTGTTTTCTGCCTTTCTGTAAAAAAATCTTGAAACAAAACAAAAAAAAATCTTTGTTTTTCCATACTTTCCTAACTAGTGTTCCAGAGACCAAATTTTGCTGATCCCTGGGCTTTGTCTTGGTTCCTGTGTTTCTCCATTTTCCTTGTTTGGTCAGGGGGAAGTTTCTTTACTCACCAGTGAGAGTGGGGAGTACTGAGCTGCCTGTTTGTCCTTAGAGGAGTGGTTTAAGGCAGTAACTTGTAGTTTATTGGCCATTTTGGGTCATTTCCTGTCTTTTCCAGCCCCCTGCTATAAAGCGCGCTTTAGCGCGTTTTAGCACGATTTAGCACGAAGCTGCCACCGTTGCACACTAGGGCAGCGCTGGTTAATCAGGTTTAAACTATTCGGGCTACCTAAAGTTCACTCTTCAAATTTTCCCTTAAAACTACCTTCCTCAAAGTATACTACTGTTCTGTTTAGTGTATCCTATAACTATAAATTATCTCTACTTGACTCCCAAGTAGACTATTCTCTATCTGTATAGCCCAGCACTTGCTCCTACAGTACTTATCACCTTGATACAGCACTCTTGTTATAGATAGTACCCCAAAAAAGCAAACCCCATTTCTCGGTCACCCACATCCCCCAGAACCTTTTTTAAGTTTCTCTGTCTATTCCTTCTAGCATGTTGAGGGATCAGTTGCTAATGTCCTCTCCTGCTCAGCTGTTGAACCTGGGAATATTGAGACAATGTTACAATTGCCTCATGTACACAGACAACCCTCTCCTCCTCCCACAAAACACAAATACATGCGAGAGATGCAACTATACAGCCAAACTGGAGGCTGAGCTCTCTCAACATAGGACTGGCAAGACCAGACAGGAGGAGAAGGTAACCACACACACTATAGACCCAGTCTCACATAATACCATCACAATCTCAAATCATACACATAAACACACAAAGACATACTCGGAGGCTCTGATCAAAAATCTACCAAAACAGCAGAGGCCACCAAAGCAGACACCCAAACAACTACCACCTCAGAACACAACACCAGCAACACATAGACCACACAGTCAGAGTGTCAAGCAGTCACAGCCCTTAAGGCCAAACACAATGCCAGACACACTAGTCATTGGTGACTCCATAGTCAGACACACTGACGTCCCGATCACCAGACTGAGTAAGGAGAAGATCACAGTAAGCTGCCTGTCGGGCGCTAGAATCCGCCACATAACGCAAGCACTCAGGACTCTCAACAGCAGGTACAAGTACGACTCAATCATTGTCCACGCTGGTGTAAATGACCTGAAATGTACCTCCTTGGACTACATGAAAAGAGACATAGAGGAGCTCTCTGATTATGTAGCCCAAGCAGGTATGACCCTGACCTTGAGCAGTATCCTACCTTCACCAAGAATGATGCCACAATACAGAGATAAGATGATTAGCTTTAACAACTGGCTTAAACTCTGGTGTCATTCAAAGGGGATCCAATGTCTGTCTGCCTGGGATGACATGCTGGACAAGCCACGCTGCTTCGCAAGGGACGGCATGCACCTGTCACCCCTGGGATTCCGGATTTTGGCAAAGGCTCTTGCCACCCCCATAGTGACTTTTTTAGGCAAGGCTCAAATTCTAAACCTACCACCCTAGAACACAACAAAGAAAAAAAACTAAGGGTAATGCTGCTCAATGCCAGAAGTCTCAACCTCAAGATGCACGCACTCGAGGCCCTTCTCAGTATGGAGAACATCGATGTCTGTGCTGTGACAGAAACCTGGTTCAAAGCTCCTGAGAGCACCCCAGCACTATCAGGTTTTACCTCATATCATGCGTTCCGGCCCCAAAATCCGGACAATACCAAGAAAGGAGGGGGGTATCCATATTCATCAAGGACACCCACACCTCAAGATTTGTGGCAATGCACGATGTATCGGAAACCATCCAGGTGCAATTAACCATAGGCAAGACTGCTCTGCAATTTGTAGCATGTTACAGGCCACCCTCGCAAACTCAGGAACCTCACATGGCCTTCCTGAAAACACTGGAGGGGATAAATGTATCTCCGAACACCATCATACTAGGTGACTTCAACTACCCTAATATAGACTGGGAACACTACTCAAGCCCAAACACTCTAGCCCAAAAGTTCCTGGAATTCATAAACTCAAATGCCATGGAACAACTAGTCACCATCCCCACAAGAGGAGAAAACATACTTGATCTCATCATCACGAACATGGGAGCACAATGTTCAACACCAGAAGTATACCCCTCACTGGTGAGATCAGATCACAAACTAATCTTGCTGGAGGTCCTCATCCGCCCCCACCCGAAATAAAAAAGACCACAGTAAAGAACTTCTCCAAAGCTGACTTCACACTTCTAAAGACTAGTGTGGTCTCCTTCAAGGCCCCTGAGCCGGCGGTAAACATTACTCAAACCGCTGAATCACTTACAAATGCCTTCTACCAGCACCTGCAGGGCTGCATGGATCAGGCAATCCCAAGCAAAACAAAGACTTTTTGTACCAAAGGCAAGCGTCCAGTCTGGTGGACCCCAGCCATAAACAAACTCTACAACAAAAGGAGAAAGCTACTACAAGATAGAGCAAAATCCTTAAAAGGTAAGACACCGCTGATCACTATAAGTAAAAAGCTAAGAGCCCTCATAAAATCATCCAAAGCTAATTTTGAGAGAAAAATAGCTAAGGACTCTAAAGACAACCATAAGGCATTCTTTAGCTATGTCAGAAACCTAGGAGGAAACTCCCAGATATGCTCAGAATTAGTTCAAAATGATGTGAAGATTACTGATCCTACAGACATTGCCAACATACTGGCTGACAGGTTCAGTGCAAACTTCTCCCCCCCCCCCAAAGGAGAGATATCTATACCAAATGATTGTAGCCCCCAAACATCTCTAACGCCCAGGTGAGAACTGCTCTCTCCAAGGCAAAGAACACAGCATCCATGGGACCTGATGGTGTCCCCGGCTGTGTGCTCCACGAACTCAACGAGGAATTAAACCCACAGTTAGGACAGCTGTTTAATCTTAGTCTCACCTCGGATCATTACCCAGGGAGTGGCGCACAGTGACTGTGGTCCCACTTCATAAAGGCGGTGCCTCCACCGACCCTGGAAATTACCGTCCCATTAGCTTGACAAGCCTTATCTGCAAAGCCATGGAGAGGATCATAATGGATCTCATAAATGAAGACATAGGGAATTTGCAGACTTTGGATCCAACCCAGTTTGGCTTTGTCAAAGGCAGATAATGCCTTTTAAACTTGGTTGACTTTTTCGAAACAGTCACCAAGGCCATTGACGAGGGAAAGGCAGGCCATACAGCCTACCTAGACCTGGTGAAGGCTTTCGATACAATACCCCACTCGGGTATCATTGAAAAACTCATCAACTTTAATGTAAACCCATACATTACAAGATGGGTTGCAAACTGGCTGAGTGACAGAACCCACAGGGTCAGAGTTGCTGGCGCCATGTCAGACTCAAAGCCTGTCACAAGTGGTGTCCTACAGGGCTCAGTCCTGGGCCCACTCTTGTTTGGCATCTACTTTTCTGAAGTACAAGCAAACACAGGAGGGTTATGGCTGACAAAGTTTGCAGATGACTGCAAAGTGGGCGCCGTAGTTGAAAACACATCTGACACAGATATCCTTCAGAAGGGTCTCACAGAAACGGATAACTGGTGCCAGAGCCATGGCCTAAAGTTAAATGCCAAGAAATGCATAGTCATACCCTTCGGGAAAAACAAGGTTACCCCTAGCTACCATATAGGTGGCAATCCACTGATCACAGAAGAAGTTATCAGGGACCTGGGGACCCAGGTTGACAGTAGCCTTTCATTCGACACTCATATTGCTAAAGTAGTTAGGAAGACCTTCTACATTGCCCACCTTATCATGAAGGGATTCACATCTAGATCAAGGGAGGTCATAGTCTCCCTATACTTATCACTCATCAGACCAATGATTGAGTACAATGCCCCATTCGGAATGTATCTGACCCGACACTTGCAGCAGCTGGAGAGGCCACAAAAGTTCCTCACCAAAAGGATAAAGGGTCTCAAAAATCTGTCTTATGCTGCCCGACTGAAAGAACTCCAGCTATATTCAGTTGCTTACCGCTTGCTCAGAGGTGACCTGTGCCTGACATACAAGGCCATGTCAAACCCAGATTTGATGAACATGCTTCATCTCAAAAAATCTAGATCCCTCAGAGCCACAAGGGTGGGAGACTTAAACCTCGACACGATTATTAATAGGACGTGCTGGAGGGATAGATTCATCACCCAAAGACTCCCTATGCTGTGGAACAAAATCCCGGTATATGTGAGGCAGAGCACCTCGCTGGCCTTGTTCAAGAGGAATCTTGACCAATGGATGGGAGATCGCAGATACACCCCAGGGGTTACCTCAGTGTCACTGCTCAACAGAGGCACAGCAAAATAATGGGCATAGTTTATCCAAACTAAAGGGGTGGCGTAAGCCACAAAACTATGGGCTAGGCTTGTAAATGCCCTCGGGCAGATAGCCTAGTATGAACCTATGAACCTATGAACCTATGAACTACAATTCAAATGCCCTACTTTGGCAAGGCTGCTGATGTCATTCATTGTGAAATACACCTTTCGGACAGCTGTAGCCCACTAATCTCTGTGGTACATCCTATAATTGTGTGCTGCTGTAGTGTGATAAAATAATTAGGTAGGAGTTCTTTTCACAGACATGGCAACTGTGTGTGTGTCTCTGTCTGTGTAGAGAGCAATGCTTTTTAGGCTAGTCACACTCACTACAATTCAAATGCCCTACTTTGGCAAGGCTGCTGATGTCATTCACTTTGAAATACATCTTTGGGGAAAGAGTACTCCAGTAATCCCCATGATGTGTACTATAACAGCTTCATGTTGTAATGTGATATAGAACTCTAGTAGGGTTTCTATTCACACACATGGCAGTTGTAGATGTTTTGTGTGTGTTTCTATGTCTGTGTAGGGAACAATGCATTTTAGGATAGTCACACTCACTATAATTCAAATGCCCTACTTTGGCAATCCTGCTGATGTCATTCACTGTGAAATATATATTTGGGGAAGTAGTACTCCAGTAATCCCTGTGGTGCATCATATAACAATTTCATGCTGTAGTGTGATGTAGAACTCTGGGTAGGGTTCTATTCCCACACATGGCAGTTGTGGATGTTTTGTGTGTGTTTCTATGTCTGTGTAGGGAGCAATGCATTTTAGGCTAGTCATAATCACTACAGTTCAAATGCCCTACTTTGGCAATCCTGCTTATGTCATTCACTGTGAAATACACCTTTGGGGAAGGCGTATTCTAGTAATTTCTGTGGTGCGTCATTTAACACCTTAATTCTGTAGTGTGATGTAAAACTCTGGTAGGGGTTCTATACGCATGCATGGCAGTTGTGGGGGGTTTGCGTGTGTTTCTATGTCTGTGTAGGGAGCAATGCACTTTTGGCTAGTCATACTCACTGCAACTCAAATGCCCTACTTTGGCAATCCTTCTGATGTCATTCACTGTGAAATACACCTTTGGGGAAGGAGTAGTCCGGTTATCCCCCTGGTGTGTCCTAGAACAGATTCATGCTGTAGTGTGATATAGAACTCTGGTAGGGGTTCTATTCCCACACATGGCAGTTGTGGATGTTTTGTGTGTGTTTCTATGTCTGTGTAGGGAACAATGCATTTTAGGCTGGTCACTCACTATAATTCAAATGCCCTACTTTGGTAATCCTGCTGATGTAATTCACTGTGAAAGACACCTTTGGGGAAGGAGTAAGCTAGTAATCTCAGTGGCATGTCCTATAACTGCATAGTGCTGTAGTGTAATAAACTAGTTAGGTAGGAGGTCTAATCCCAGACAGTATAGGTGTGTGTGTGTGTGACTCTGTCTGTGTTTGTAATTTGTATTCTGTGTGGAGGTGGGTGTGAGTGTGTAACAACTGGACTCAATATGGAGCGATTTTTGCAAATTTCTTATATGGTGGCCTAGGATATATCACAATGTCCACCATACAGGGATAACATATGTGAAATATCCGAGATGCTGGGGTGCAAATCCATACCCCTACATGTGGCATTAAGGCCAGGTGAACAAAGTAAGCAACCCTAGTATTACCCAGAGAACACTCTTAACCCATGCCTCATACACACACACTTGCCTAGACAACAGCCGCTATGTTGATAGTACCCTGCATATTGCCCACTGATAGTAACCATGGTGTGATTGCAGTAGGCTACAGAGAGCATGGCACCACATCCATCAGTCCAATCGGCATATACATGCCGACAGTGCACCTTCCACATGTTCCCCACTGGACAGCTACAACACCTTTGGTGCTATCAAATGTGACCCACAAAGGACATACCATGCCTGAAAAACATGCCCTGTATGGACAGATGCCACTGACACCAGGGAATACTGGTATCATGCTATCAATGTAGGTGCAGGGTCAGCCTGCCGTCCATTAACAGTTCCCGCCACATGAGGCCCGGACTGGCACATCTGATGACAACAATCTGTGTACACAACATAGGCCAGACACCCCAGGTACAGTTCCAAATGTCACTGTACATGCATGTGGGAGGTGTGCACATCCCAGACACAGTCCATGTCACAGACTAAGGAACACATACATGGCAAGCAATGCACAGCATTAGGCACATGCAATAGTCACCCAGGTGACTGAATGGTGACTACAATACCCACCTGTGTGGGCAAATCCCCTACACACCCAGGAAGCAATGCACCCATGCATGTCAGTACTGGCACCCTGTGTATGTCTGTGCATTGTATGTGTATGACCACATTCACAATCACTACAACCACCATTGGCATACTGAAGCATGTTGTCTGATGTCAGACACCTCCACATACCCTTTGCCCATATAACTTCCATATGACCCCTGTGGCGCATGTGATACCTGCACAATAATGTGTTGTGGTAATCTCTAGTGATGAGTTGTATTCCTGGCCCTGCCAAGTGTGTCAATGTGTGTGCGTCCCTGTAAGAGTGTGGCTGTGTTGCCGCTTGCACCTGTTCATGTGGACAGGCACGTGTACTACACCTACTGTATAGCTACCATATCCCTGTTGCAGATGTCATCCACCATCGCATATATGTTTTGAGGGCTCCTCAACATAGAACCTATGTGGTGCATCCAATAACTGCATAGACATGTGATAGCACTACATAGTCGTCAGGGGTTTGATATACTGTACTGGCAGGTGTGTGACACAAACATGCTTAAGTTTTACTCTCCCACCCCTCCCTGACTTTTATTTCCCTCTGTTTACCTCTCTCACTCACTCTCTGGTGGATGTGGAGACTTACACATCCTTTGCTTAGGCAGCAGCATGTGTATTTTAAGTTATGCTCATGATCAGCTGATGGCCTCTGCATGAATTGCAGCCCTCCTATAGCTGATTGCATGTGGAGCAGCTGTGGTAACATTCCCATAGCCAATTGCATGGAAACACACTCCAATATTTAGGAACATCATATTGGTGTTGGGCCTTTACATTCACTGTGAGCAGGAACTTGATCTGTTTGGCAAACAGCATCTCAGATGGATTGGAGATTTACCTCTTACAACATACACTGTGGAAACAGGGCAACAGGGAAACAGGGCCGGCTAAGATCTAGCTGTATTCAACTGGACGTATAAGAGAATTTAAGTACCTTTTTATCTGCACTTTTTTCAAATAATACAGTATTTAAATTGATTTAATTCTGTTGCATGAATATTAACTGAATTGGAAGTGTTGACTATGTTCTTCAGTTAGTGCTTGCTTGAATTTTATTGTCTGTTAGTAATTGCAGGCGTGGGGGTAACCACATTATTTGATTTCCTCCCAATGCCTATTTAAGTGGTACATTTTGAAATATTTTCTGCTTAAAAACCTCAGCTATGGCTGGCTAAGATCTATCTGCATTCAACTGGACGTCTAAGAGAATTTAAGTACCTTTTTATCTGCACTTTTTTCAAATAATACAGTATTTAAATTGATTTAATTATGTTGCATGAATATTAACTGAATTGAAAGTTTTGACTCTGTTCTTCAGTTAGTGCTTGCTTGAATTTTATTGTCTGTTAGTAATTGCAGGTGTGGGGGTGCCAAATTCTTTGATTTCCTGTCAATGCCTATTTAAGTGGTACATTTTGAAATATTTTCTGCTTAAAAACCTCAGCTTTGGCCGGCTAAGATCTAGCTGTATTCAACTGGGCGTATAAGAGAATTTAAGTACCTTTTTATTTGCACTTTTTTCAGATAATACAGTATTTACATTGATTTAATTGTGTTGCATGAATATTAACTGAATTGAAAGTTTTGACTCTGTTCTTCAGTTAGTGCTTGCTTGAATTTTATTGTTTGTTAGTAATTGCAGGTGTGGGGGTAGCCACATTCTTTGATTTCCTGTCAATGCCTATTTAAGTGGTACAGTTTGAAATATTTTCTGCTTAAAAACCTCAGCTATGGCCGGCTAAGATCTAGCTGTATTCAACTGGACGTATAAGAGAATTTAAGTACCTTTTTAACTGCACTTTTTTTCAGATAATACAGTATTTAAATTGATTTAATTGTGTTGCATGAATATTAACTGAATTGGAAGTTTTGACTTTGTTCTTCAGTTTGTTTCCCCACCCACCCTCCCTGTTTCTGTTTTGGTGTTAATCTTAGTGGCTTTGAAACTGCCCGCCCCTCTTGTAAATTTGTGTTTGGATACTCCTTCTGGGCCCATCTCATTTGCTCACTCAACTGAGTGCAGTGAGATCATATTCTGATTTCAGGAACTCCTACTGTGTACAAAGAGAGCATCTGGGAAAGAGAACAAAAAAAGATTAAGCTTGTTTCCTGTCTTTCCTGTTAAGTAGTCTAGACTGTTTGTAGGCTTCTGAGCCCCCAAGCCCTTTTGTGTTGGAGGGAAGCCTTCTAGCTTAGTTTTGTTTCTTATAACTCGCCAGTTTTCTAATTTCAGCACTCAAATCTGTTTCTTTGAACTCAGCACTTGTTCAGAACTCATTGTAAGCACTACATAAGCTACAACTTTCCTCACTTGTCTAGACGAAAGCAGTTTTTAGTACTTAAAAATAAGCACCTATCCAGGCATGTCTAAGGGTCAGCTCCTAGTGATTTCTCCTGTCTACTTGATGAATCTGGGCATCTTGGGGCAATGCAGCAATTGCCCCATGTACACAGACAACCCTCTCCTCCTACCACCCAGCACTACAACCTGTGAGAGATGCACTTATATAGCCAAACTGGAAGCAAAGCTCTCTTCACCCAAGACTGGACTAGACAGTCAAGAGGAGAAGGTAAACACTTGCACCACACCACACTCATCATATAGTCCCTCAAAACCTACACCACCAAAACACACACATAGAAACACAAAACACACTCCTACATTCACGGAGGCTCTCAATAAAAACCTGACCAAGCATCAGGGACATCCAAAGCATAAACACAAGCAAACTCCACCCCCCAACACAACCCAAATGACACATAGCCCACAAACTCAGTATGCCACTCAACCACAGCCCATAAGGCATAACAACGTACCCAACACTCTAGTCATAGGTGACTCTATAGTCAGGCACACTGATGTTCCACTCACTAGACTAAACAAGGAGAAAGTTACTGTCAGCTGCCTGTCAGGTGCCAGGATCCTCCACATAATGCATGCACTCAGGTCACTCCACAATAAGTACAAAAATGACACTGTCATTGTCCATGTTGGTGTGAATGACCTGAGACGTACATCCCTGGACTACGTGAAAAGAGACATGGAGGAGCTCTCCGATCTTGTATCCCAGGCAGGTATGACCCTAACCCTGAGTAGCATCCTGCCATCACCCAGAATGATACCACAGTACAAAGACAAAATGATTGACTTCAACAATTGGCTAAGCTTCTGGTGTCATTCTAAGGGGATCCAGTATTTGTCTGCCTGGGATGACATGATTGACAGACCACGATGCTTTGCCAGAGATGGCCTGCACCTGTCGCCCTTAGGATTCTGGATGCTGGCTAAGGCTCTTGCCACCCCTATAGTGCCTTTTTAGGCAAAGTTCAAATGAAAAAAGTCACCATCGTAACAGGTACAAGCAAGCAAAATCTGAGGGTAATGCTACTCAATGCTAGAAGTCTAAACCTCAAAATGCAGTCACTCGAAGCACTCCTTAAAATGGAGAACATTGACATCTGTGGAGTGACAGAGACCTGGTTCAAAGCTCCAAAGAGCACCCCTGCATTACCAGGCTACACTTCATACCACACCTTTCGGCCACCTAACCCAGAACGAAGCACTAAAGGCAGAGGTGTGTCCATATTCATTAAGGATATCCACACCTCCAGGCTAGTTGCACAGCATAATGCATCTGAGATTATCCAAGTGAAACTAACTCTGGGCAAGACCGCAATCCAAATTGTAGCTTGCTACAGACCCCCCACCATGCCCCAGGATTCCCACTCCTCATTTCTTCATACACTGGAAAGTATTAGGGTACAACCCAAAACCCTAATAATGGGCAATTTCAACTACCCCACCATTAACTGGGAAAACTACTCCTGTACCAACTCTTTTGCTCAACATTTTCTAGAATTCATAAATTCCAATGCCTTAGATCAACTTATTCAATCCCCCATCAGGGGCAGCAATATCCTAGACCTGGTCATTACCAACATGGGAAACCGGTGTTCCACACCACAGGTCAATTCCTCGTTGGTCAGATCTGACCACAAGCTAATCAGCCTAGACATCCACATCCCACCCCCACCCCCAATTAGGGAAACGATCGTAAAAAACTTCTCCAAAGCCAACTTCACACTTCTTAAGACACAAGTGGCACACTTCACGACACCCATGCAGATGGACAATAGAGGTATGACTGCTGAATCCTACACAAATGCACTTTATAAGCACTTACATGAGTGCATGGATCATGCTATCCCTAATAGAACTAAGATGTTATCCTCCAAAAAAAGGAAGCCAATCTGGTGGTCCTCTGCCATAAACAAACTCTACAACAGAAGAAAGAAACTGTTGCAAAAAAGAGTAGAATCCCATGATTGGAGGAACTCCCTGGTCAACCTCAGTAAGAAGCTGAGATCCCTCATAAAATCCTCCAAAGCTAGTTACAAAAACAAAGTTGCCGCTGACTCTAAAGACAACCACAAAGCATTCTATAGCTATGTCAAGAATCTCAATGGGAACACTCAGATCTGCTCTGAGTTACAGCACAATGGTGCTAAATATACAGAACCAACTGATATTGCCAACATCCTGGCAGATAGGTTCACTACTAACTTTACCTCCCTCTCACCCCTAGAGGGCCCATCTCTATACCGGAAGAATGCAAAGTTCCTATAATCATGGCTGCACAAGTAAAAAACACACTCTCCAAAGCCAAGAACACAGCATCCATGGGACCTGACAATATCCCAGGCTGCATTCTACATGAACTACAGAATGAACTGGCACCCTACCTAAGTACCATGTTTAAACATAGCCTCACCTCAGGCTTTGTACCCACTGAATGGTGCACCATGATGGTTATCCCACTCCACAAAGGTGGAGCCACGACGGACCCCGGGAACTACCGCCCCATTAGCCTGACAAGCCTGGTCTGCAAGGCCATGGAACGTATCATCATGGAACTCATAAACAAAGACATTAGTAATCTCAAAACTCTGGACCCTACCCAGTTTGGATTTGTAAAAGGCAGATCATGTCTCCTAAACCTGATTGACTTCTTTGAAGCAGTCACCAAAGCCATAGATGAGGGTAAAATAGTTTACACAGCTTATCTAGATCTCACCAAGGCTTTCGACACCATCCCCCACTCTGGAATTATAGATAAGCTCACTAAACTAGGTATAAATCCCTATGTCACAAGATGGGTTGCCAACTGGCTCATGGACAGAACCCACACTGTGAAAGTAGCAGATTCCAAATCCGACATCAGACCAGTGACAAGTGGAGTACCACAGGGTTCAGTCCTGGGTCCTCTCCTGTTTGGTATCTACTTCTCTGAAGTGCAGGCTAACACAGAAGGTCTTTGGCTAACAAAGTTTGCAGATGACTGCAAATTAGGAGCCATAATCGAAACTCCTAATGATGTGGACAAACTACAAAAGAGCCTCACTGAGACAGATACGTAGTGTCAAAGCAATGGCCTGAAGCTCTATGCCAAAAAGTGTATTGTCATCCCCT
This sequence comes from Protopterus annectens, assembly GCF_019279795.1. Taxonomy (NCBI): domain Eukaryota; kingdom Metazoa; phylum Chordata; order Ceratodontiformes; family Protopteridae; genus Protopterus; species Protopterus annectens. The sequence goes on along the minus strand of NC_056735.1, from coordinate 1,065,936,181 downwards.
TTGGTAAAAACTCTGTACCCATGAACTATCACATAGCTGGTAGTCTACTTAATGCTGAAAATGTGATAAGAGACCTTGGGACACAGGTGGACAGTAGTCTCTCCTTTGATAATCACATCAGCACAGTGGTCAGGAAATTCTTCTACGTGGCTCATCTCATCACAAAATGAATCTCATCTAGAAAAAAAAAGAGGTCATTGTTCCCCTCTACTGATCACTCAGTAGACCCATTATAGAGTACAATGCCCCTTTTGGTATGTACCTTACAAGACATCTACAACAACTGGAAAGACCACAGAAATACCTCACAAAGAGGATTACTGGCCTCAAACAGATGCCCTATGCAGACCGTCTCAAAAAACTACAGCTTTACTTAATCGCATATCGCCTACTCTGCCTAACATACAAAGCTATGTCAAACCCAGAGCTGTTGGACATGCTCTACTTAAAGAAATCCCAATCCTTCTGAGCTACATGCTCTAGGGACCTAAACCTTGTCACCACAATAAACAGAACATGTTGGAGGGATAAATTCCTGTCCCAGAGACTTCCCATACTCTGGAACAGACTACCTATCTATGTCAAACAGAGCTCCTCATTAGCACTCTTCAAGAAAAATCTTGATTATTGGATGGGAAATTGGAAATTCACCCCAGGGATCACCTCTGTGGCTCTGCTCAACAGGGGCACAGGAAAATAATTTTCTTGGGTGGCGAAAGCCAGGATACATTTTTTGGCTAGGCTTATATAGGCCCTAGGGCCAATAGCCTAATACCTATCTATGAACCTATGAACACACAGGAGAGGGATGTGCCTGACCTGACTACAGACTGTAAGTGCTGCTATACTGCATTTGGAGTAATGTTGGTTTAACAGGCCGTGTGTGAATATGGCTGTCCTACATGTTTTAATAGCTGCCATGTCAGTGCTATGTTTATGAGGAAACCCCCATCTGTAGGGTCATCTGCAGACTGGGCAGTGTGTGGTGTATTTTGTTTCATGTGTTACCCACAGAGCACCTATCTGTGAACTGCAGAAGGTAGTGTGAGGATTGCAGTCTGTAGATGGTGACAGCCATGAGAGTTACTGACTTCATATCCCTCATAGGACATATGTTGCAACAAACCCTGTTACAATAGTAAATGTATGAGGTTATCACAGCAACATGTCAATATTGGCCCTGTGTATGTGCCTCCAGTCACAACTCTGTCAACATTTGTACATATGTCATGCAGTAAGAGGTGCATATGTGCTGTAAACCATAATTAGTGACATCATATTTGATAACAAGCCAGTGAGATAGACTGCTACACATGTTATGTATAGTAGGGGTTATATTTTATGACATAACCTGGACATTCTGTGGTTGTGTGTACACTACTGATGTCTGCGTACTTATGGTGATTGTCAACAGTGTGTGTATTGTTAATATGTATTTTGGCCTGTATACAGACTGTGGTAGATGTCATTGTTCTTGGCCCTGTTCTATCACATGTTACATGCTGCTCCACTGTATGTTACCCTATCAGCTTACATGTTTGTAGGGCCATACACATACATGTCCCATACCACAGACAGCCATCGGACCACACTGTGTAGCAGCCCAGTATATGTAGGGTTAGTGTGTGAGTGGCACATATGAGGATGGTGTTCAACAGATAGTCAATATACTGTAATCTTACGCTAGCTTACCATATGTGGCTGTGGCTGTGTTCACATTGGTTGTGGTTATGCACTTTCACACAGGTATATCATACTCTGTGCTGTGACATGTCTGTAGAGCCTGCTATATAAGCTGGCACATGTGCATTCCCACAAAGGAAATGTAGGTCATTGTTGAGCCATTCTGCCTGTAGCCTGCACAGTGCTTTGTTACATGCCTAGCAGCTTAGTGTACTTACCCAGTGAGATGTCATGTCCAGATACTTGCCAGATGTACTCCTGCTGGGCCACCATAACAGTATTGTATGTCAGACACAGCAGTGGGATGCTGTACAGATGTACGTCAAGATATAGTGGGTAGTAGGTGGCCATGGCACCTCTGTACCAGTAGTTATTATGTGTCAGGACAGAGAGGGGTGTGTGAATGCATAACCTATGGGGGCAAATCCATACCAGTAGTTATGTGTTATACCCATCTACATGGCCGTTAACATCCACATTGTCAGGCTTGGTCCACATGTCTTGCACTAAGGGATTCTGTGTATACCTCTGGACTGTCCAGAGTGTGTCAGACTGTGCACATATATTGGTCAATATCTCTGCTGTAGTCCACATGAGCAGTATGTGCTAGCAGTGGTACTATACTATGATGTCCTTAGGATATCTGTTAGTAACCAATAGCGCACATGTTAAAAGCAGATGTGACCTCTCACACACACCATGTCTGTGAAGACAATCCCTATTACAGTACAAATAGTCTACAAATATACTGGCTATACATACCTGACATCCCCTTGCACTGTGAAGTTGGGACTATAGGGGCTGAGGTAGGGCTACACTCCATGTTCAGGACATATGGTGAAAATATATGCATATATAATTATCCAGATATCTGTATAGATATATACACATGTACATATCGACATACATAGATGGATATGTATATGCACATAGATATACATATAAACACTGAGATATATACATATACAGAGCAATATATGTCTACACATATACAGATAGAGATACATATGCACATATATGTATGGATATCTGCATATATATTAACAGTAGTAGGTATATCAGAATAGATATGTATACACATATAGTTATAGATATCTACATATATACCAACATAACTAGGCATATCTATACATATAGTATGTGCATACATATATAGCTATATATACATATATCTATATATACATATACGTATATCTATATATACATATATGTATATATATATATATATATATATATATGTGTGTGTGTGTGTGTGTGTGTGTGTACATATGACGGGATGTACACATGGCCATATATATATGTAGCATTATACAGATGTGTATACAGGCATATGTATGAGTATACATGTGTATGTACATGTAGACATACATAGACCTATTATATGTATATAACCATATTCCTGTCATGTGTAAACCTCACGGTTGTGTATACCCTCCCAGACATATCTCACCGTATGTATCTGCTATGTGTACATTATGATAAAATAACATATGTGATGCAACAGTCATATTAATAACAAGGACTACACAATTTAGGAAGTAAAGGAAATTGTTCAATATTACACAATATGTGTATTGACAGCTATATTGGTAAAACAATAGCTGTCTTCACAGTGGTCATGGCATAATGGTTAAGTCTTGTGACTGTAGTGTACGGGGTCCTGGGTTCAAAACCTGCAAGGGTTGTTCATTTTGTTGCTGGGAAGAACAAGGGCTGTTGGATATGGAGTGGTTAAGGCAGTTTTGAGCAGTTTTAAGCGGGTTTGTGTGGGTTTGCACAAAGCTAAGTGGTGCTAAGCTATGGCTAAATGTATGGGCGCTTACACTGTGTAGGCATCGCTTATCAGTATGCAAATCAGCTCAGCTGTTACATTGCAGCAATGTTGATACTTGCTAAGCATGGCTTAGCCCTGGTTACCAGGTCACACTACCCAGTCTGAAAACATAGCAGGATACTCACATCTGTAATAAGTGTATGTAATGCCATGTACAATCCATATGTCTACATGCTGTCATTACAATAGCAAGGGGTGCGTGTGTCATGTATGGGACACAGACATATATGTGGCCTGTACAGTACTGTTATCTGTGTGAATGTGTTACACACAGGGGTATTAGGTCAGGGTACATGCTGTCACACTGGTATGTAGTGTATCATGGCAGTACTACTGTTGGCAGTGCTTACCCAGGCAAGACCAGAGTGCTAACTGTAGTACTGGCAACAGGCAATCCTGCAGGCATAGCTGGACACTGATGCTTCCCTGTTGTATCCCTGACATGTGAGCTATGTCACAGTATATACCCCTTTCCAGGTAATGATCCGACACATGGAATGTAACTGTAGACTACCATCTGTACAGCACATGTTTGTGAGGGCTTCTGACATGTAGTTATGGCATATATATTGTTGTCAAACGTCTATCTGTTACCACACTCATCCTACTGCATAGCTACTTGCCAAGCTGATGACTGTCAGCCCCTGTACAAATGTGCTGATGGCAGGTATCCAGTTGGGTTGTGTACAGGCAACCTAAGCTTGATTGACACAGACACGTCTGCCCAGCTGTGTAAGAACTGGTACATATAGGAGATGTCACCCTGTATGCACCTCATGCCATGGGTACCACCACTACACTACCACAGTCAACAGAACATGCTTGGGTACAGGTCTGCATCACAGACACTAACCATGTGTTGTAATGCATGTTGCATACATGTCAACTTGATTACCTCAGTAGCCATGTGCAGGAGGCACCTGGAGGATTGGCTGATGAATGTCTTTCTCACCCTGAGGGTCACTGCAGTTGTGGGGGGGATGCACCATAACTAACCTAGGCTATTACATGTGGGGGTATCAGGGGTAAGCTGCCTTAAGGTATCTGGATGTACATTACCATACAATCCTTCTTGGGTAAATGCAGGCCTACTGCCTCCTACCATACAGACTGTTCTGTTTGTCAGTGTGCTTGTGATGGTGTCAGTTATGCCTTGTTATGTAGCAGTTACATCCCATTGTGTCAACTGAGGTCTTTTACCCGTAGGGATTGTGTACAGAGTGTAGTTAGAGGCTGTTGAACTATACAGCTGCATTACTTACTGTTGATTGTTTGGTATCCTCTGGCCCAGTCTGTCTTTACTATTGTACTACTTGAAGGCCTCGGCCTGGACAGCATTTGTAAACCTTTCCAGACCCAGACTACTGTATTAGTAAAACTGTTTCACAGTTGCATTGCTCTGTTTATATGGATGTCAGTGTCTAAACAGCTATATGACATGGCATATACAACTGTAATAGTACACAAATAAAGCTTTCCCATGTATGCAAACCTGTGTGTGGTGTTATATATCCTTTGACCTCTCTGTTGGTATATGTTGCAGACAACAATTGTCATTTGTATGGGTAGCTCATACAGTGTCCAGTTGGTAAGATGGTAACTGTAGGCATAGTGGCTTTTCCATATTGTGTGCACCTTCTACATATGTATCTTACTATACATATCTCTGCATGTGCATGAGTAGTTGCATATATATGTATATATATATATATATATATATATATATATATATATATATATATATATATATATATATATATATATATATATATATATATATATATATATATATATATATATATATATATACACACACACACACATATATGTATGTATATCTGTATCTGCATATATGTGTCTATGTATATGTATCCTAGGGTGCTGATTGCTTCCACATTGTACATTCCCTATGGGAGCCGGAATGTACTGCATGATATGTTACTGATACCAGCCTGACATCATACAGGTGGGATAGAGTACTGTTAACATCTTGTACCCATATCATGTCAGGTCCTGGTTATGGGATCTGCAACAGCTGGTAGTGTATTGCAGGGCAGACATGTTTGGCTGTGGGAGGGGGAATACCTATTCGTACAAAATGTAAGTTGTTTGGGGTCTCTCAGGTGCCACATTTGAGAAGTAATCCTTTATTACATGAGACACCAATTAAGAATGTGACTGATGAGTTTCCAAACCAAAATGACACACAGAAACTTTGCGAAGTGTCTAGGAAGTTTAAGGATTGCCTATACCAGCTAAAAAGACTTCAATTGCAGCGACAATGATCCGGAATATTCTACAACGAAATTGGAATATACTATGTATAGATGATCAAATAGTTTAAATAGTGGGGGAAAGACCTTATATTTCATTTTAAAATACTAAGAACCTGAAAAGAAGGTTATGCAATCCTAAAAGTGAGACACATGAAATGAGATTTGGTATGGGTATGGGGACCACTAAATGTGGAAGCTATAATTTCTGCACCTTTATACATGAAGGTATAGAGTTTAAACACCCCAATACTAATAAATTATATAATTTTGACATCAATGCTAACTGTAATAGTAAAAATATTATATACTTAGCCCAGTGTTTTATCTGTTCTTCTTTTTATATAGGGAAGATGAATAGATGCCTTTGTGAACGAATTTGCGACCATATGTATTGTTATAGGCGAGGGCATATGTATAGTGCCTTAGCAAAGCACACTATTGAGAATGATGATAGCCATCAGTTTAGATTTCAAGTGTTAGAGTTAATATATGATGATGACAGGTTGGGAGATATATCTAACAGAACTGAGACAAAGGATCTTATATGGATTGTTAGGCTTAAAACCCATTTGGGTAAGGGGCTAAATGGCCATATAGCTATTACAGCAAAACTGGGAAATAGGAGACTTAGGAAATAATGTAGATTTTATTTGAGTTATTATGTATTTTTATAATGTCTTTTAATATATTCCTGGTTATATTTTAAATGTGTAAGTACATCTTTAAATGTGCAAATGTATGATTGGTTAGTTTGAATTTAATTGAGCATAAAAGGAAATGACCTCATTTGATCAGTTAGGTCTAATGAAGCAAATTTATTTGTGAAAGCGCTTACCATTTGTACAATAAACTTTGTGGATTTTATACAAATTGTGACTCCTGCTCTTCAGCTTGCTTGTTTGTTCGCAATTTTACTTGCTCTGGTGACTCTTGTGTTGTTTAGATATATATATATCTGCTTATATATATATATATATATATATATATATATATATATATATATATATATATATATATATATATAAATTGCTGTATACATACACACGCATATATATATATATATATATATATATATATATATATATATACATATAGATGTAGACATATATATCTATAGATGTATGCATATGTATGTATGTATATATGTTTATATGTTATATCTATTTAGATATTAATATATATACACACACACACACACGCCCATTTTCACACACACACACACACACACACACACACACACACACACACACACACACACACACACACACATACATCTACATGTTGAAATACATTCCCTGTACTGTTGAATGACTGGGCTGGATGATATGTTTGTGAAAACATCAGGGTTATGTATATCTGACATGGCTTAGTGGTAAATCGCTTTGGCTATGTTGTGCAGGGTCCTGGGTTTTAGCCTTGCAGAGGCTGTTTATTTTGTTACTGGGCAGAACAATGGCCCTTGGATACAGAGTGATTAAGGCACTTTTAAGCAGTTGTAAGCAGGTTTGCACAGGTTTGTGTGAGGTAAAGCAATGCTAATCTCCGGTTACATATGCTTACAGAGACTTAGCTTCAAAACTGCTTAACCTGTGTGTGCATTGCTTACTCCCACGCAAATGGGCTTAAACTCGCTTACTAGTGCTTAAATATGCTTACTACTGCTTATTGGTGCTTACACTTGCTTACTAGTGCTTACTCCCACTTACAATTACATTGATTTGGACAGTTATATCTCATGGTTCTTGGGAAGGTGGGGGATTTGGAAGCTGCATGGAGTTGTCATTCATTACACATTTTACCTTCCATTTGTATCCATGATTCCTGTGGACATATACTGTGTGGGGCACACGTGCTTATCTGGGGACTTTGCAACATTATGACACTGACACCTCACATGTGCATTTAATGCAGTACTCCATTTCACAAATATATGTTATTTAGTGGGTTATGCAACAAAAGTATTGGTCATAATGTGATTTGCCATGGAAAATTGAATGTGCTTCAGTGGAACTCGAACCAGGAATGCCTGCTCATAAGGCAAATGCTCTGCCCACTGTACTTTTGCTATACTGCTTCATTTGCATATATCTTCCTTGTTATCCTCTTCAGCCATTTAAGCTGCATTAACCGTAGCTAAGCGATGGGCACACCTGCACACCTATGGTTAGCGTTAATCGGATTTTTAATTAAAAAAGGGTTTGTTCATTTTATTTGTATTAACTTGCTGTTGTACACATGAAGGAATGTTACTGGGGATATGCAGACACTTATGAGCAGTCTTGCTAATTTCTTTGGCCTTTCTGCTGTTCTTCATTGCGGGGGAGTGTATATTCTAAGAGCTCTGCTCTAAGACATGCCCCCTGCATTCTTACATGCTCAGCGTTAGATTAGGAGCTCAGGCAGTGCGCCTTCATTAATATGCATGACACGCTGCCGTCCTGCTTCTAAACAGATTCTTCCATGCAGGACTAATTTAGTCCTGCATGGAAGAATAGTAAATCCAGGGAAATGCATCATCAAATGTGTAAATGTTACAGTTTAATCTATTAATCTTGTGGAATCATTATGAGATGTTTTAGCTTTTATTTCTATAGTTATTATTTATATAGTGTTGGAATTTGTACTACTTATCTAGTGTTTATTTTGCCACTCTGTATATGTTTTTTAGGCCATACAGGTAAGTTATATAGACATTATGTGTACATTCTTTATGGTGATCGTGATACAGTGGGTTAGGAAATTAACTTTTTCCCACTGTAGTGCGACCTCAGAGTTGTTATATTTAAATTATGGGGGGTGTGGGGGGCTTGCCCCCCTGTAGAAATGTAATAAAATGTGTTTTTGTTAGCTGTCATTATATGTGGAGGGCATGTCATTTTCATGTGATTTATAGTGTTCGATGTTGTGATGCACATTTTAGATGTAAAATTCGATGTTATGGGTTTTAGATGTTATGGTTTAGTGTTATGATTTTAGATGTTATGGGTTTTAGATGTTATGAAGGGGAACTATATATATATATATATATATATATATATATATATATATATATATATATATATGTATGCTTTTAAGTCTATGTAAATGTGACCTGCTATTCTTGATTTACACATGTTGGATAAGAAGGTTTTTTTAGGGGGTGTGTTGCTTTAATTTCCTACTTCCTGTTAAAAAAGGAAGTTGTGCTGTGTGACTTTATCTGATGAAGTTTCTTTATGGTGAAGAGATGAAAGTGCTAATATTTTGTTTTAATAAATTTGTGGTTCTACTTGGTAGAAAAATTTTATGACTTGCAGTGTATCTATTACCAGTTTACTTTAATTACCCAAATATCAGTTATCAGAAAAGTCAATTATTAGAACCAGCCTTCCAGAGCTTTTGGGTAGGAAAAATCATAATGTCTGAATATGTAAACATTATACACATTTGCTTGAGCATGTGTTTTCAGCTTGTAGCTAGCACGTGTGTAAAAATTATTGTTTATTGTCCATTAGAATCACTGATTTGTTGAAAAGTGTATTCTTGCATGCAGAAAAAAACAAGATTTTAGAAGTTTTTTATCCGGTTTAATTATACGTTTGGCTATCCGAACAATTTGATTATCCAAACTACCCTAGACAGCAATTAGTTTGGATAATCGATTCTCTACTGTAATATAAACAGTAGCACATTTACAGTATAACAGGGGTAATACATCCAAATATCTCACATTTACAGTAGCTGCTATATTAACAGGTATGTGGGTCACAATCTGTGTACAAGCTTAACAATGCAGCTAACCTCACCCCTCCCCAAAAAACACATAGCACTCACATAAAACTATGTACACCCTGGCACACTGAATGCTGCAGTATTCCAATGCTGATCCAACTAAGCATACCTGGATACTTCTCCTGAGTGGAAATGGTGGCACTCACATCCATGACATATTGGGTGATGGATGCCTGGGAGCTGTTCTGTGTTGCAAGTTTGCTGGGAATTCTTCTGTGGCTGACAGAGGTTGTTTCACTGCAGGCCCACCACCAGTGACCTGACAATCCCTGGCCATGTCTGCTGCACATCTGCATGCTGAGTTAATCATATCCATGGCACGGTATCACACCTGTGTGATTCTGGTGACCCAGAGCATTAATGTTATGCACCAGTTCATCCCACAAGGCTGCATGCACTTGCCTATTTGCCCTCCCTCTAGATAGCATGACTTGGTAGTGTTGTCACAAGGCCTCAATAATGAGGCCATTTTCTGCCTTAGTGAAAGGTGCCCGGCATCTTACATGCATGGTATCCCCTGAAATAGAAATAAATGAGAACACATGTCAGGATCACATACATGGGAGTACAGTATGTAGAGGTACAGCAATAAAGGAAGAATATCAGTATTCCCAGCTTGATTACACATATAATATTCAACAGTGTGCCAAACATACAAAGGTCGGGGACGCAACTAGGATAGTAGCAATAGTGACCTACTCCTGTTTGTGCCATGACAGATACGTATGATCACACATCCAAAACAAGACTCCATTGTAGTGTGCCCCATAGAAGGAAAACGCTCCCTCCCATAACATGTGTATAAACAACAGTGCCAACCAAATAGCAGTGTACTATTACAACTGCTAACAAAGGAAGTATCCAGGAGATCTGTATACCTAGTTAACACACAACATTATACCCTTGCTGTACTCTACATCCTCTGTAGGAGTAACACAGCTGGAGATCAATGGCATGACATCAATACAGTTCTAAGAAAGGCTTACTGATAATCACCATTCCCATTAAGTATATTCAAACATATACATCATGTTGGAAACAAAATGGTTATATAGCTGATAGAGTACAATACTCTTCTGTTGAAAGATACAGCTATAGTAGTACTGTGTCAATGAGTTAACCATACAAACTAACTATCATACACAATGGTTCCCCTAGCTATAAATTTGCCTTTTGATGATGGTTCTTATTAGCAGGTGATTGCCTCTGAACCAGTCTCTGGTTCAGGAATGCTACATGCAGCCTACACAGCTGATTTGCAATATAATCAGATAATCCCATGCAACTACTCAACAAGGTATAAGGCCTCAATGTAGATTTTATCCCCTTTCTCTTGGGGTGGAAATTACTGGGGTAAATATACTACATCAGCACAGAGAGAATGTTTGTAGCAGCTACTTTTTACATTCAGATGTGTGTGCTACAGGCTGAAGCTGCTGCTGCTGCTGCAGGCTATAGGCATAGTTAGAGAGCCTGCAGAATGTGCAGGGTAACTACACTTAAGAGTAACTGTGTGACCTGTGGCAGCCTTGGTGTGCAGCCAGAGCTTGATTGAGGGAACCCATTCCACTGGAAATTAAGGTATGTGTTTAAGATAAGTGTGTTAGCCAAAGGTATCATTAACAGAGTGAAAGGCAGCATGCTTGGTGTGACTAGAACAAGGGAGGGGGTACATTAACCATTATATCAACCAGTCCAATAACTGCCAAGTCATGTGTTATGTCATGGTAGTCATCTGGAATGTGTATGCTGGCAACCCTTGCTTCTAGCATGACCGACATATATGTATGTTACTTGTGCAGCTGTGGATACAGATCTAACTGTACTTCCCTCCTTTCCGCTCTTTAAACATAGGCTCAAGCAACATCTTAAAACACACTGGTTATGCCCTAAAACACACTGGTTATGCCCTTGCTGTTACCCTGACTAACCTTCTGCTTTCTCTGTTGTCTATTTCTATACTGCCTCCCTTTGTCAATCAATACTGCTTACCCCTTAGGAAGTTGTAACTGTCTTAAATTATTGTTACAACTAGGAGATGAAGTAACCTTTGAACGTATTGTAAACTACCTCACAGATCTTAATGTAAGAATGTCTTATCCTTTTTAGGTATTGTGTTTCACAAATAGTATAAATCTCTTTAGCAAATGCTCTCCGATTATTTTAACATCATTTTCTTGTAAATTTGTGCATGATAATCTTTTTGTATGTTGTGTTGCATAAATAGTGCACATTCTTTAGCTAATGCTCTCTGATTATTTTTAACATAATTTTTCTTTTGTAATTGTGCATGATGATCTTTTTGTATGTTACTGTTGGAGCTTTTCTCCCCGGGCCTCTGCTGAAAATGGAAATATATCCAGTTGGACTAGCCCGGTTAACAAATGTAAAATAAATAAATAAAAATAAAATATCACTAGCAAGTCATTGTGGGATGCAATCTGATATGACTGGGCCTCATTTGAATTAAATACTTCCAAGTCATCTGGAAATTCATACTAATGCATGACCTGACATTCTATGCACTTTGTAGTGTTGTAATAGGAACAGTTTAAATGTGGTCCTATCTGTAGGCCTTTGACTTCCATTATTTAGAAGCAGACACTCAATCTGCACTGCTTTAGGTGTATAAATAGGTGAATAGACAGTCATACATATCAGAGTATATACTAGTGATGTACACATCCATGTATTTTAAATGCTACAACCATTTGTATTTCCACCCAGGACCATGTGGCCCAAACATTAAGGTTGTCAAAGCATTTAGCAGATTAAGCTACTGAGTCACTGTTACAGTTGATGTATTTTTACATGTTATAATTGCACAATTACCTGCTGTTACATACCTCACTTACATCTATTATTATGTGTATGACTTTGTAGTGATGCATTCCTCTACCAGAGTCTCAGTTAAAGTCCTGTTTTTCCATTAATCTTTTAGCAGGTGTATTTTTACATGTTGTAGATATAACTGAACACTTACCTGCTGTTATATACCTCACTTACATCTATTATTATGCATATTGCTTTATAGTGATGTATTTCTCTAGCAGAGTCCCAGTTAAACTCCTATTTTTCCATTAAATGTTTTGTGCAATGTGGCATGATGTGCAGCATCGCATGAACATGTTTAATGCCGAGAAAATGACAATTAGTATGCTTTGCTTAAAACACCTGTGATAGTTAACTGGCTGTATGGCTTGGGGGCTTGATGTACTGCTCTTCAGCTGCAATGGTACTGGGTTGAAAATAAGATGCAGGTGTATTTTTAAAAGTGATTATTATGCTTTCAAACGCATATATCAATACACCACCATTTAGCATAGCTTAGTGATGTTACACGCAGCATCATGCAAAAATTCTTTAAAGAAAGAAAAAAACGGGGAGATAATACAGTGGTGAAATGGGGTGAAAGCAGGGGGGAAACATAGTGTATGGCAGGTAGGTATGTGTAGGATGGGTGTAGGAAAGAACCATAGCTATCCAGTTCTTCAACAGCAACAACTGTGCACTTTAAAAGTTTTTTAGCTGAATTTGGACTGTCACCCCTTGAGACAGGGGAGATGACAACATAAGTGTGTTGTGAAGCCAGCTGGACCAAATTAAGTGTGTCCAGTGGAAACATGTGCGAAATGGAGAAATATGTATGGGATGATTTTTTTTTGGGGGGTACAGGTGCCCATTTTTTTTTTTTTTAAGGAGAGTGGAATGTTGGGGAAGGAACATAGGTATGTATGGGGAAGGTAAGTTGGGAAGGTGAGGAAGCTTTTGCAGACAATCAAGACAGCAAACAGAGCTGGTGTGTGACACAAGATGGGGTGAACACCTTGGTTGGGGAGTGTGTTGTGGAATCCCAGTCCCATGGATGTCAGACATGGTAGCAGTGTGACTCAAGGCCTCGCCCATGACACTGTCAACACTTCACTTCACTGCTCCTGGGTAAGTAGTAGTCTAAACCAGCACCCAAAGAAGACTGCCCCACCAGGATGAACAGCATGCTCTCCATCCAGTGTAGGTGGGCACCAACAGCTTGGCATACAAGCCTATGCACTATGCCTGGCAGTTGGTCTTGGGTGATGAAAGCACCCCTCCACCTCCACTCCCAGAGGGGGGACCACCCCCAGCTTGTGGGGCAGAACTACCTGATGGAGCAGGTAGTGCAACAGCAACAGAGTGGGCACCACCAGGCTGCAGCCCAGATGTGTTGGGCCCCGGTGTCTCAGCTAGGGGAGTCAAGGTAGGTGGATCATTGGGAACCAGCCTATCTTGTTGTGCTGTGGTAAACGAAACATAAACATAAGGAAAAATAAACATAACTAAAACAAATGTAATTAATAACATAAGAGAAAACAATAATGAGCAATGGAAACAAATAGAAAGTAATATAATGAGGAACACTGCAATAAATAATGTAAATGAAAGTTTTTTAAACAGCAAAGCAATATTAAATTATACATAAGGCCAACATAAGATGTAATTATAAATAATATGATACTATCAAATGATAATTATAAATATAATTAATAAATAAAAGAAGAGAAGTGGGGGTGAGAGAAAAAAAAGAACATTTGTAACTTCACAGATAATATAACTACACAGACTACAACTACATACTTCTAGATATGTTAGATTTTACTTGTGAGAACACTAACAGCTTATATTGTATATATGATGTTCCATGTACATAGCTCTCAACCTGTTAGCATGGGACATTATGGGCCAAGCCATACATATGGTGGTACAAAGGCACAATGAATGGGGACATTTTTACATAGTGTGTTCATACAATAGGAGCAAGGTGGTCTGATAACAGATTTACCATTAAATTGCATTGCAAGTGATGTTATATATCTGCAAATTAGAGGACCAAGACATATGGGCAATATTGATTACATTCTGCAAAAATCATGACAGTTGAGAGGTATGTTCATGCACACTGATTACACTAGGCAGCTAGACATTTCTCAGTTGGCTGATGTGGGATTAGAACCCACAAGCAGTGACTACAGGAATACTGAATGTTTTATTTTAAAAAATAATCAGACCACCATCTCCTTTAAAACTTTTATTGATTCATGTTGTATCAAATCAGGCATTTACACACATCCATAGCTGTGTAGGAGTTCCATTAGCTTTCACATTTACCCTATTCATTTATTGACTGCAATGTACAGTATATATCAGACAAAATGAGCAGAACACAGCCTTGACCCTTAATCTGGGTATTGCACAGCATTTATTTATGACATATGTTGAAACATTATTGACTACTTTACATTTCTCAATTGACTGACATCAGATTAGAACCCATAAGCTGTGACTACAGGAATACTGAACATTTTATTTGAAAAAAGTAATTATCAAAGCACCATCTCCTTTTACACTTTATTGATTAATGTTGCTTCAAATCTGGCATTTACACACATGGATAGCTGTCTAGGACTTCTGTTAACTTACTTGCTTACCCTATTCTTTTATTGAGTGCAATCTACAGCATATTTCAATCAGCAGACCACAACAGTGACTCTTAATCTGGGTAGACCACAACATTAGTTTATGGTTGGAAGCTATGTTACACAGTACTGCATGCTGACTAGCTTTAACTTGCTTTACCATTTCAGATATGCACTGACACATTAATGAAAATGTATGATGTCCGAGGTATTTCATACATGACTGTTAAGACTGCAATATCTGGATTTACTTTATTGTATTATCAAGATATGCATTAAGTTATTAATTTATTAATTTTCTTATATACCACATGCTTGCCTCATCCTGGCCAAATGCCTTGCTTGGGATTGTACATTATGAGCCCTCTCTTCTGCAGTTGTGGTAAGAGAAGGAAGCCATTATGCATACAGTTTTGACAAATTCAGCATGTCTATTTATAAATTACTGGAAAACATACATATCTGTGGGGTGTGCCCATCCCTAGCCTCTTGGGTCCAGTTATCCAAGGTTCCACTCTTCCTATAATACAGGTCATCATAGTGGTGATGACACTGCTCACCAGTGTAGGGGATACCAGTTGCACTGGTTAGTTCCTTGGCCAAACTATCCCAGGCCTTAGACTTACACTCTGAACCCTGGTAATCACCCTGCAACAGCCAAGGTTTGTGATGTTGTACCAGGAGTCCAATCACAACCCTGGACTCCTGCACACCCCACGTTTGCACCCTAAAGCACACTCCCTCACCATCACCAGCAGCAATACCCACTGTCAAGGTCAGGCTCCAAGGAATGATATGAAATTCCCAATTATTGCCCTTTAAATAGACTGCATTCCTGCCCTTGAACATCATATTGTAATTTTCAAAAACACTCTGCATCGCTTAGCATCACTCAAACTCATACAAACCATGTTTAAGTGAAGCTTTGCAATGCGCAAACTAGAAAAGACCATTGACCATCTTTAAGCACTGCTTAGCATCACGCAGCTTTTCAAAATGTAACAATTATTTAATTGAAAGTCAACCGATGTTTTAGCCACCTGACACACTTTTACAGCACTATGTGTAAAAGGTATTACTGCCCAGGACTCAAACCTAGGACATACTACACTGTAGCTCATAACTCAACTTATCTAGACACTGGGATAGTGAAGGAAGCTCATATATCTTCAGATATACTGCTGAGATGCCTGTGATCATAGCACAGCTTTGCTCAGTGGGTATACTCATTGCTAACCTCTGTAGACCTAAAACAATTGAATACATCTGGTTTCTAGTTTTAGCTGTCTAGGGGATGTCTATTGCTTAAGTACACAGAGCTCCACCTAGCTAAGTGACACGCTGCATTGTGCAAACAAGCACATGAAAAAATAAATAAAAATTAAAAATTATTTTTAGATATCTAGTGGATGTCTGATATATATGTGCGCAAAGCTAAACATAGCTAAGCAACATGCCACACCATGAAAACAAGCACATAAACATAAAAAAATAAAAATAAAAATGCAATTTAATGAAGTAAAATGTCTTGTACACCTTTCGGTCAAGGTTAATGGGCTAAAAGGTATATGGCTGTGCCATCAGTCTTACACGGATTCAATATCTATGTTGCTGTAACCTCCCTTAATATGTATGGTGCACTGCTGAGGGGTAACAGTGGCCATGTACATGGATACATTCCATGCAGGCTCTACATAGAGCCTACACAGACTTTATTGAGTCCTGGGATTAGTGTCTACTTAATTCTTATGTGTAGAAAATGTGTTCATTACTGCTCTACCTATACTTAAGGATGTGCAGCCTTTGCCAAAAGCTGTATTTCTCTCTAATGTGGCCAAATTCAAGGCCATTTTATAACTTCCATTAGTAACAAAGTATCTGTAGACACATATGATACAATTCATTTAAGTAAAGAGTGCACCAAAACTAAGAGCAGTTGCAAATTGCCTTTAAACTTAGTACAAAAATATATGGTTTGCCAAACCAATCTTTATTATGACTTGCTGAATTTGTGTTAAGAAGTTCAATGAAAATCTATAGCCATAAAAATTCTGGTGGAGTAATATTGTCAAACTTTAATTTATAAGGATACATAATTAATGAAGAAAAAGCACCTCATCATAGAACTGATTTTATATTTTATATGTGTTGCTACCTATTGTTATTTCTGGTTGAAGTACCTCATTTGATATTCAACAAAGCCATTTAAGGAACAGTACTTATATTATATTGATTTTCCCCAGGAATAATTAAATATAAATGGGCAGTTTTAGTTTTTATACTTATTGAATGATCATTATTTTTCTCATTGTTTTCATTTTTTTGGTTCCAACTGCCAAGATATTGAAAAAAAACTATATACATATTAAGCTTACTTTAAAAGTCAAGGGAGTCATTGATAGAACTCAGTCTTGCACCATTTTCTTCCAGAAATCAAGAAAAATTAGACTTCACATAAAGAAAAGCTTTTTAATTTCTCCACATCTTTTGGGTTTCTAATAACAGGACAGGAGTAGACCCCATTCCTAAGTCAAAGTGACATTAAAGTTCATGAAATTAGTATTGTTTCACTCTTTGATGTCAGCCAAAAGTGTTCTTTGCAGCACCCAGAGTGTGGAAGTAATGACTCCTTCTACAATTTGTATGGAGTTACATGTATTGGTAGTGTATTTAAATAGGATTGTAGACTCTTTTTATAAGACCCATTGCTCTTACTACTATTGGAACTATCTGGGCATCTTTCTTCCACATTGCTCTTGTTTCTGCCTGCAAATCCTGATATTTTATGACTTTGTGTCTCTCTGTATGCAGGACACTGTAGTCACTGGGTGTGGCAATTTCAATGATCAATGTTACTTTTGTCTTCTTTTCTTGGACCACTATATATGGTTTTCTAGCATCTATCTTTTGAACTGTTGATAATGGGTGATCCCATGTGATGTAGACTTCATCATTTTCTATGCTGCTTTGTGTCTCATACTTCAAAAGCTTCTGTGTGAAAAACCTAATGTTCTAACAGTTTATTTAATGGACATGCTCCACCTCAGAAAATCCAAATCCACCAGAGCCACGAGAGCGAGAGATTTGAACCTCAACACAGAAATAAATAGGACATGCTGGAGGGACAGATTCATAACCCAGAGGCTCCCTACACTCTGGAACAGAATCCCAGTCCATGTTAGGTAGAGCCCCTCACTGACTCTCTTCAAGAGAAATCTTGACGAGTGGATGGGAGATCGTAGGTTTACCCTGGGGGTCATCTCTGTGCCACTACTAGACAGAGGCACAGTAAACTAAACTCTAAATGGGCATAGTATTCTCATTCCAAGGGGTGGCAAAAGCCACACACACTTTGGCTAGGCTTATAAATGCCCTAGGGCAGATAGCCTAGTATGAACCTATGAACCTATGTTTCTTTCTGTAGGTCATTACCTGATAACTTTTCTACCTACATTCATTTTGTCCACTCATTCTGGGAAGAAGGAGGTCAGGCATACCTGGCAACCATATGGTGCATTCATTTCTGCCCATAAATTGCCATCAGTCTTCTGTACTTTGAAAGAGTCAGGTAATAAGGAGAGGGACACCTGCACTCCTTCTCTGGGACCATTATCTATAGCAGTTTTTTTGTTCTCTGGTATTGCTGTTTTGTGAAGAGAACCATGTTTTTGCATACCCTGCTCCCCTCAGCTTAAACTCTAATACACTTGAAAAGTGAGGCATCAGTAGGCACATTCCCCATTGGTTATATAGTGATCCTGCTAGGTGCAGTGTCCAAAACCACTTCCCTCCCCCAAAATGGGCAACCTGGCAGTGAATGCTCACTTTCAAACTCCCCACTCAGCTCCTACAGGCACCTGAGACATTAATCACATTTGGATAGCCTGCAGTATTGTCAGGGATCTGTCCCAATACACCACAGAGCTCTCTCCCTACATTCCAATAATGAAAATAATTTGTTTTAATTTTTTGTATTTTTCAAGGACTTGATAGATAAAGCTTCTATTAATTAGGCCAGTAACTTTTGACAGCTCTATGAGATCTAATGCTTGAAGTTTGCAAAGTAGGATGATCTTGCAAAATATTTCTGCATCTAAACCATAATGTTAAAAAGAAACAATCACAGAATCTTATTAAGCAAGAAATAATATTTTTTACATGTGCCTGAATCTTGTTGTGCATGCTAAAATAATTAGATGGGTCTATAATTTGTTTCTGCTAAACCCTTATTTTTTGGGGTGCCAGAATGATTTTCTTTAAATCAGCTGAAACCTTTGTTGAGCCATTACATTAACAAAATAATATCCATTCCAATACAGACAAACTGAAAAGAACAAAGCAATACAGAACACAGAAGGAAAACAGATAAAGAGAGAGAGTGAAAGACACAGTCTCACAGACAACAATTCAAAAGCCATGAGATAAGTCATAGATTAGATAAACACCCAACTACTACTGAATGAATTTCAACTGATAAAAGTATGCAATGATGGCAGCACTGCTAACTTACATTTTAGCCTCACCATGTTTACATAATTAACAGAGCTTGTTAATCAGATAAAACTCCTAAACCAGTAACTTTACCTAATTAATGGTAAGATTAATGAGTTTGCAATTTAAATGAAAAAAATGCACCAGTATTCATTACACCTAGCCATATCCATCTGAGAACCAACTCAAGATCTTAACCTGCAGCTTAATTGGACCACATCTCCCCTAATTTTCAGGTAGACATTAACAAAGTTGGAAAACAGATGCTATAAAGACTCCCCTCATTAACCAAATACAAGCCATCTCTGGCCTTCCTAATGATATTCTTCTATCAGAGAGACCATATATCCAAAATATTAATCAGCAACATCAGGCACCATATCCCTTGGTGCCCACTGAACAGATTATATGATATTGATTGTGAGAGTGTGTTCAACAGTGAATAAAAGAAATTAAATCTGTTGTTAATATGCTGAAAGATAAAGCATAGAATAAAATGTTTATTTGAATGTAGGTATAGAGTTTAGTAATGTAAAATGGGCATCCATACTATATCTATAACAGACAGGCTTATCTTCTTCACAGCATCCGAAAAAAAGCCTAAAAAAAGCAATTCTGGAAAGCAAGTATTACATGCTTTTCTCATGTTTGCAGATTTATTAATGGACACAAGATATTTCCTGAGTAGTTTGGTTCTCACAGATGTTTCCTTACAGACTTCTGTCAATGGACATGTTTTCCTCAAGATATTTTCTAAAAGACATGTTTGTCACAATATTAAGAAAAGCTTGATGTAATTTCTCACAGATAAATGGACATGGATATTTATAGAATCAACAGAAAACAATTCTAAAGGGCAAATTCTCACATCAGCAGAAGTGCTTAAATGGTTTCACAAAAAACAATAGGAAGGTCTAAAAACAGACATTATGTGATTTCCCACAAAAGCCCAAAAAAGATACCAAGAGAAAACAGGATTTGAAGTGCATGACAGAAAAGGTATATAAAACTTTATACTAAACCATGCTAGAGGTATTTTGTAGGAACTCAGGTTCTGAGGTAACTGGAGAATGGAAAGCCATAAATCCATCATCCATATCAGTTGGGAAGGAAAACATTTGCACATTAAATTTGTAAACTACAGTAGTACATCTTGTTTGTTATAAAAAATAAGTTATTTATTAGTAACCATGCTTATAGTGAAATAGTATTGTGCTGCAAAATATATTTCTTTATCAGTGTGCAATTTGGAAGGCTTGATGCTTTAAACAGACTACAGATGCAGTCACACAAAACTCTGTGTCTCTGATTCAGCAGTAAACAGCCAGCAAGACTTTGTGTCTTAAGAAGACTTTGAGTCCAGTCCAGCAAGTTCCAGTATAGCACAGCACAGAAGCAGCACCTAGATAAATTAAAATTGTCAATAGTGACCCCAACGTGATCCAGTATCTGAACACGGGGGGGGGGTGTGATGCCTTGCATAAGGTCACTGTGGTAAAAGCACAGTAACAAACATTTATGTTGAGTACTTCAGTTTTCTACAGTTCTATAGTTTGCAAAAGTACAGTTTCTCAGAATTCTGAATCCAGAGTTAGACTGCAGTGCAGGAAAGTAAGCACTGCCATAAATTCTCCAAGAAAGGTAAAGAGCAAAGTACAAGACTGAAACTGCGAATTTTGTTTTACCAACTTCACAAGTGACTACAGAGACTTTCCAACCATCTACAGTAAAGCAGCCTGGCCATCTGCCTCCCTGTTGACTGATAAGAAAATGTTTCTGTGTTACATACAGTATGGATGCCAGTAGAGGTGATTATAACAGAATACAGTGTTAGGATACACAGCATATTAGAAAATGTAAAACCTTATCAGGCAAGTTGATAATAAGGCATTATGCAAATATATTACAATATTTGACTGGTATCTCAAAGAAAACATTGCACATATTATCTGCAATTATACAGAGCTGAGTATATATTTTTTTGGTTATAGAGTTTAATTGTTGCTTAAATCTGTGTTGAAACTGTTGTCTCACTGTTCTGAGAGACTGATCGGCAAATATACAGAGCTGAGAATATTTTTTTGGTTTTAAAGTTTGTACAGTTAGTTTTTGCTTAGATCTCTGTTGAAACTGTTTTGTCCCACCCACTCTCTCTATTTTTGGTATGTAGTTTAAATTTGGTGGCTTTTGCAGTTGCCCGCTCTACTGTAGATTTGATCTGGGACACTCCCCCGTCCCATCTCTTTACCGCATTCTACCTAATAAACTCTTTCTGCACTTGCTTTTAGTCCTTTTTATTTTAATTGCATTTTTAAACTGTGTTTGGTCTAATATTGCTGCATACTCAAGTGTGATAGCTTGCACTGCATGTGAATTATTTTTTACTACTGTTTTTGCTACTTTTCTGTAATAAAAAAAAAAAAAAAAACAAAAAAAAACTGTAAGCCTGTTTCCTACCTTTCCTGTAACTAGTGTTTCAGATACAGATTAACTGTATCCAGGACTGTATGTAAGCTTCTGAGTCCCCCAAGCCTTTCTGTATTGGAGGGAAGCCTTCTAGCTTATCAGTGAGAGTGGTAAGCACTAGGTAACCTGTCTACCACATAAGTAGTGGTTCTGGCACAGAATTTGTAGTTATTGGCCGTTTGGGCAATCTGTTCCATCTCTCTCAACTTTCTGATTTGAAAGCCTGTATTTGCACTTGTTTCTGTCCTGTAACTCATCTAGTGCAGATACAGATTCTTAGTTTTAGCACTTAAATTTGCTTGTTCATGCTCAGCACTTGTTCAGAACTTGTCAGCACTAAATAAGCTACTAATTACTATAGCACTCTATCTTCCTCATTACCTAGAGGAAAACAGTTTTTGTACTTACTTTTCTCACTTGCTTAGAGAAAAACAGCTCTTGTACTCATTTTCCTCACTTATCTAGAAGAAAAACCCTGCAACTCTCTTTTTGCATGGTCTTGCGCACAGAGCAGTGTCAGGCAGCGCTGGTTAGCTGGGGTATACTATTCCCGGCCCCACAAAGTCCGCACTGTAAATTTTCCCTTAGAACTAGGCAAGCCTCAACTCAAGTGCTTCAGATCAGCTGCTCTTATTGCAGCACTTGCAAAACAGAAATCAGCACTTGTCCTAATCTCCTAGACAGCACTGTTATTCTCCAAATTTCCTAGACAGCACTATTATAATATAGCATAAGACCCTTGATCGTCCGCCGGACTTAAGTTCAATTTACTCTTCAAAGCATGTCCAGAGGTTAGCTTCAGGTGTACTCTCCAGTTCATCTGGTGGAATTGGGCATCCTGAGGCGGTGTCACAACTGCTTCATGTATACAGACAACCCTCTCCTCTTACCTCTAGACATAGACACTTGTGAGAGATGCAAATATACAGCCATGCTGCAGGCTAAGCGCTCTCAACCCATGACTGTAACAGACAGTCAAGAGGATAAGGAACACACTTGCATCACACCACCTGTCACACATGAATCTACAAAACAAGCACCGGCAAAACATACGCATAAATACACAAAAACATATTCGGAGGCACTAGGTACCAATCTGAAAAAGAAACAGTGCCCTCCAAAGCAGACAAGCAAGCAACCTGCACCCCCGAACACAAGCCAGAAAACACATAATTCACCTCAGCAGTGTGCCTCACAACAGCCCTTAAGGCAAAACACCATACCTAACACGCTAGTAATAGGAGACTCTATAGTAAGGCACACGGATGTTCCACTCACCAGGCTGAACAAGGAGAAGGTTACTGTCAGCTGCCTGTCGGGTGCTCAGATCCGCCACATAACACAGGCACTTAGGTCACTCTAGAACAAGTACAAGTATGACACTGTCATTGTACATGTTGGTGTGAATGATCTAAGACGTACCTCCCTGGACTACATGAAAAGAGACATTGAGGAGCTCTCTGATCATGTAGCCCAAGCTGGTATGACCCTGACCTTGAGTAGCATACTACCTTCACCTAGAATGATACTACTATACAAAGACAAAATGATCAATTTCAACAATTGGCTAAGCTTCTCGTGTCATTCTAAGGAGATCCAGTGTCTGTCTGCCTGGGATGACATGATAGACAAGCCTCGCTGTTTTGCCAGCGATGGGTTGCACCTGTCACCCCTAGGTTTTTGAATACTGGCCAAGGCACTTGCCGTCCCCATAGTGCCTTTTTTAGGCAAGGCTCAAAGGACAAACCAACCACCTTAACTAGCACAGGTAACCAAAAACTAAGGGTAATGCTACTCAATGCCAGAAGTCTCAACCTCAAAATGCATACACTCGAGGCTCTCCTCAGCATGGAGAAAAGCGATGTTTGGGCAGTGACGGAAACCTGGTTCAAGGCTCAAGAGAGCACCCCAGCACTGCCAGGTTACAAGTCATATCATACCTTCCTCCTCAGTTACCGGATCGCAGTACAAAGGGCGGAGGTGTATCCATATTCATCAAGGATACCCATATCTCCAGGTTAGTAGCGCAGCATGATTCCCCAGAGATCATCCATGCGCAACTATCAGCAGGCAAAAACACATTTCAAGTCATAGCCAGTTATAGATCGCCTACCATGTCCCAAGATGCTCACTCTGCATTCCTTGAGACATTGGAAAATATAAAGGTTCTACCCAACACCATAATCTTGGGTGATTTCAACTACCTTGGTATAGACTGGGTGAACTATCAATGTTCCAACTCCTATGCTCAGCGATTCATAGAATTTATAAATTTAAATGCCCTTGAACAACTAGTATGTTCCCCCACTAGAGGGGACGACATATTGGATTTAATCATCACAAATATGGGCGCCCATTGTACCACACCCATTATCACCCCCTCCTTGGTCAGATCCGACCACAAACTGATAACCCTGGACATCCTTACTCCTCCACCTCCCCCAGTCAAAGAAACTATAGTCAAAAACCTTTCCAAAGCAAACTTCAAACTACTTGCATCCAAAGTGGAAAGCTTCACTATTCCCTTGCAGAAGGATAATGATATCCAGGATGCGGAATCCTACACCAAGGCACTCTATATGCATCTTCAGGATTGCATGGACCATGCTATCCCAAATAAAACCAAGACTCCTTCCTCAAGCAAGAAGAAACCAGCAAAGGCAAAATCTCAAGTAGAAAAATCATCCCTGATCAGCATTAGTAAGAAATTGAGGGCCCTCATCAAGTCAACTAAAGCTAATTTTGAAAAGAAAGTTGCCAAGGATGCCAAGGATAACCATAAGGCCTTCCATGGCTACGTCAAAAATCTAAATGGCAATGCTCAGGTCTGTTCTGAGCTAGTACAAAATGGAACAAAATACACTGACCCTTCTGACATTGCCAACATTTTGGCTGACAGGTTCAGTGCAAATCCCCCCCCCCACCACCACCTACAGGGCCTATTACCATTCTAGGGGATTGTGTAAGTCCAATTATTACTGATACGTTGGTTAACAAGGCTCTATCTAAAGCTAAAAACACTGCCTCCATGGGACCAGATGGTGTCCCAGGCTGTGTCATACGCGAGCTCCAAAAGGAATTAACCCCGCATCTTAATACCCTGTTCAGTCAAAGCCTCTCCACAGGATATGTGCCCATAGAATGGCGCATGGCAATGGTGGTCCCGCTACACAAGGGTTTGGCCACAACTGACCCTGGGAACTACTGACCAATAAGCCTGACCAGTCTGATCTGTAAGGCTATGGAGCAAATCATTATGGAACTCATAAATGGAGAGATTGGGAACCTCCAGTCGCTGGACCCCACACAGTTCGGCTTCGTCAAAGGCAGATCATGCCTCCTGAACCTGGTAGATTTCTTTGAGACAGTTACTCAGGCTATGGATAAGGGAAAGGAGGTACACACAGCGTATCTTGACCTTGCTAAGGCATTTGACACCATTCCCCATCAGCCTGGGCATAAACCCTTACGTCACAAGATGGATCGCAAACTGGTTCTCAGGCAGATCCCATAAAGTAAGCATAGCAGGATCTATGTCCGAATCCAGACCAGTAATGAGTGGTGTGCCTCAGGGCTCTGTCCTGGGGTCCCTCCTGTTTGGCATATACTTCTCAGAAGTACAGGCAGGCACGGAAGGGCTGTGGCTGACTAAGTTTGCAGACAACTGCAAACTGGGTGCTATAATAGAGTCTCCGGCCGACATGGAGATCCTCCAGAAGGGCCTAAATGAGACTGATGCATGGTGTCAAAGCCATGGTCTCAAGCTAAATGCAAAAAATGCGTAGTAATCCCCTTTGGAAAAAACAAAGTACCCACAAACTACAACATAGGAGGTAATCCCCTGAAATCTGAAGACGAAATAAGGGATCTAGGGACCCAAGAAGATAGTCAGCTTTCCTTTGATAACCATGTTGCTAAAGTGGTTAGAAAATCCTTCTATGTGACCCATCTGGTCACAAAAGGGTTCACATCAAGATCTAAGGATGTAACGGTGCCCCTCTACTCTTCCCTCATCAGACCCATTATTGAGTACAATGCACCAATTGGAATGTACCTGGCCAGACATCTCCATCAGCTGGAGAGACCACAAAGGTACCTAACCAAGAGGATTACTGGCCTCAAACAGTTGCCCTATGCAGCATGATTGAAAAAGCTAAGACTGTTCTCTGTTGCATACCGCTTTCTCAGAGGCGATCTCTGTCTAACGTACAGAGCCATGTCCAACCCAGAATTGTTGAACATGCTCCATCATAGCAAAACCAAATCTACTCGAGCTAGGGATATAATCCTCAACACAACAATGAATAGAACATGCTGGAGGGATATATTCCCTTTGCAGAGACTTCCCTTACTATGGAACAGGGTCCCAATCTACATAAGACAGAGCCCCTCACTATCACTCTTCAAGAGGAACCTTGATGAGTGGAATGGTAACAGAATGTTCACACCATGTATCACACCAACAGCACTACTAGATAGGGTCCAAGGGTTCTAGCTGCTAGTACAAGGGTCTAGGGAACTACTAAAGGGGCAGTGAATATCGCACAACGTGGTTGGGCTAATATATGCCTTCGGGCAGATAGCCCAGTACCAACCTATGAACCTATGAACCTAAAACCATATGTGGTATGACACGTTTATTTTGTAAATAATATAAAACGGCTTTCTGTGTACAATGTCCTAAAATACAGTGCATGCCATTATTCAAAGTTTAGACTGTACAGAAAAACATTTTAATGGTAAAGAACCAGAAAAAGTTAATATGCTTACATTATATTCAGATGTTGAACAGTTATATCCTGTCACCACTTGTGAAAGGTTTATTTCAGAGTTACAACAGCATTCAAATCAGTTATTGACAGAACTCTAGTACATCTGAAATTTAATAAACTTCTAAAGGATAGACACAATGAGATCAGGAAGTTTAGACAAGTTATACATACATTTTTTTCAAAACTGCATAGGAGTTTTAGATTCAGCAGAACGGGTTAATAAGAAATATCAGGCAGCCCATGCAGCATTACAGGAAACTCTTGAGCAGTAGTTACAGGATAAAGAAAAGAAATTAGCTGAGCTGACAGAGACTGACTTCTTGCATACAACTGCATACAACAGCTGAGCTTAAAAAAATTGCAAAAGTGTAGCAAACTACAGCTGATCTGTACAAAAAAAGGCATTTTTTTATAATATGTTTGTGTTTTGAAAATGGTTAAGCATACATGCTAGAATCTAATGTATGGACAAATCATTCTCAAATGTATTAAAACTTTCATTCAGCTAAAGCAAGACATTTATCACTACAACAGTAAAGTAGAGCATATGACTGCCATTCTCATAGCATAGTTAAAAGGTAAACAAAACAGTTCTAGTGCATAACAGTAAAAATCTGAAGTCACAAGACTGACATGCATGTATTTTCTTTTCTTCTAAAGTATATCTGTTTACAATGTATGGCAGACAACAGCAAATGTAAGCAATGTAAATATAAACATGCGTTAATTAAGCCATTGTCTATTTTGTGTTTTACACTTTTTTGTAATTATATAGTAACACCACACCAAACAGTAAAAGTTCTGATAGACAATTTTAAAATAAATAAAAATCACAGATGGTATTAGTCAATCAGTCTTTGTAAAATAAATGTCAGGGTAGTTAAATAAAAAATACTTAAATCCAAATTAAAAAATCTATAAGCCAATTGTAAAATAATGTCTATTTATGTGGTATAAATACATAGTTATGTAAATCACAAATACTTATTATAATTCTAAGTGCTTTATAACTGCATTCTACTATCAAGCTGCAAGTGTATTAACAGATGATTAAAAGAAAAATGCTAAAAGAGTTAACTATGGTCTACAGAGTCTAACGTGAACTCAGACCTCCCCAGACTGGATGAATAGTTACAAGAAATGTTGGGCAGATAAGGTAAAAACAAGACTGATTGCCAGACAAGTGGCTTGTGTTTTTTTTAAATAGTATTGTTATTAAAACATAATTGTTAAATGTTCTCATGCAGCACTATTTGGTAATTGTAATAAAACAACACAATTGTGCATGCATGTCACTGATGATCTGTTTGCAGGGAAATGTTAAAAGTAAAAAAAACTCAGTTACATCATGTATAGACAGTAGATGGGTTATAGTATACATACAGTTCAAATAAATTATGTAGGAGGGTATAAATATCTAGTAGTAGTAGTAGTAGTAGTAGTAGTAGTAGACAGCAAAGGCAATAGAAATATATATTTTATCATTGGAAATGGCCAAAAATTATCAGCTCAGACAAAGGTCCATAGAATGTTATTAACCTAATAAAGCAAATATATAACCAAAGTGTTGGGCTGGCATACATTCTGTTCTCACAGCATAAAGCAAATAAACAATACTGCAATACTACAGGGAGAGGGGTACTTTCTCAGTTTTACATCGACTGTATAAGCAGTACTGCAGAAGGGTCTAAAATAGAGCTACAGGAAAGAAAAAATATCTCATTCCTTCTTGCCAATAGTCTTTTAGGGGGGAGGTAAAACAGGTATTAGAGCATTAGAAATACTGGTAAACAGATTAAACCTGACAGGCCAAGATATTTTACAAGTTGCTAATAACTATCATGCTAGTTATTATTGTATTGTTTAGTATTAAATTGTATTTACAACCTGTTAAACTATAAAGCTATACAAGAGATAGAGTAAAGATATGTGAAATTAGTGAAAAAATGAGCAAGACTGGTCACTATTTTTTAATATGTTTTTGGCAAGACAATGTTGGTATGAAAAAAAGCATGAATGTTTCTAATTGTTGGGTATGTAGTTGCCTCTGGTGACAATACCACTAGATACTTCTAAACAGACATAAGAATGTTCCAAGATTTTGCTTGATGTTAATGTTACTAAATTTGTAAGATTAGACTAAATGTACTTTACAGTCTTTGTATGTACAAACACAGAAGAATTCAGTACAAATGAAATTAATGTCTAATAAACATGTGTGAAAAAACATGTTTAAAAAATGGATATAGAATACCTACTAGATTGAAATGCATGAGTAGCAAACAGTCTGTGCAAATATATACTGTATAAGAACACATTGTAAAGTAACAAGTTCAAAAGTAATTTTCAAGTTGCAATTTTATCACTAGTTGTAATTTTATCACTTTTTGACAATATCACTAGTTGTAATTGTATCACTGGTTTTTGGACCACCATTTTATCTGTACCAATATTGGTTACCCCGGTAAGAGGAAAATTATTTTAAAATACTGTATTCATACAGCTAATGGATTAATATGTAGTCAGCATTTTTCAGTGTATAAATCATGTTTTTTAAATCCTCAAGTATTAAAAGCCTAGTTCAGTACTTTAAGGTGTTCACTTCACTGTCAACTAAAGTGTTAATGGGCAGTTAAGAAATATGACCAGAATGTTATGGTTAAAATGTCATTGAAACTGTATCTTTTTAGCACTAAATAATGTTTACAGTAGCACATAGTTCTTGTGTCTTATAGCTATTAGTCTGTTTCTAATCTTTTGGTGTCAAATGATTAATAAAAGTAAACAGTTAATTCAACAGCCGCAAAGAGTTAATGGAACAGTTTTAAGTCATGAATTAAGTTCTGTGATTGTAAAAAACAAATTAAACAATTTAGAAAATAAAACTATAATAGACACAGTTCATAACTTGTAAAATATTTTCACAGAATGGTCTGCAAAAGAAAAAGTTGATAGATACATTCAGTTTTTGTAATAATACTTGATAGCATTGTATTAACTATGTAAAATTGCATTTTGACGCGTTGTATCAAAACAAAAAGACTAACAGTTTTGTTTCTTAATGTGTTTTCTGTATAATCTGACAAAATATAGATATTAATATAAATTGTTTTAAAAATAAAGAGAGGGAATTGTTAGAGTGTGTTCAACGGTGAATAAAATATTGAAATTAATTCTGTTGTAAATATGCTGAAAGATAAAGCATAGAATAAAAAGATTGCTTAAATGTATATATAGAGTTCAGTAATGTAAAAATGGGCATCCATACTATATGTATAGCAGACAGGCTTCTCTTCTTCACAGCATCAGGAAAAAGCCTAAAAAGCAATTCTAGAAAGCAAGTATTACATGCTTTTCTCATGTTTGCAGATCTATTAATGGACACAAGATATTTCCTAAGCAGTTTGGTTCTCACAGATATTTTCTTACAGACTTCTGTCAATGGAGATGTTTTTACATGTTTTCCTCAAGATATTTTCTAAAAGACATGTTTGCACAATATTAAGAAACGCTTGACATAATTCCTCACAGATAAATGGACATGGTTTTTATAGAATCAACAGAAAACAATTCTAAAAGGCAAATTTTCACATCAGCAGAAGTGCTTAAATGGTTTCACAAAAGAACAATAGAAAAGTCTAAAAACAGACATTACGTGATTTCCCACAAAAGCCCAAAAAAAGATACCAAGAGAAAAACAGGATTTTAAGTGTGTGACAGAAAGGGTATATAAGACTTTGTACTATGTGACAGAAAGGATATATAAGACTTTATACTAAACTATGTTGGGGGTATTTTGTAGAATCTCAGGTTCTGAGATAACTGGAGAATGGAAAGCCATAAATCCATCATCCATATCAGTTGTGAAGAAAAAACCTTGCACATTAAATTTGTAAACTACAGTAGTACATCTTGTTTGTCATAAAACTAAGTTATTTATTAGTAACCATGATTATAGTGAAATAGTATTGTGCTGCAAAATATATTTCTTTATCAGTGTGCAATTTGAAAAGCTTGGTGCTTTAAACAGACTACAGATGCAATCATGCAAAAATCTGTGTCTCTGATTCAGCAGTAAACAGCCAGTAAGACTTTGTGTCTTAAAAAGACTTTGAGTCCAGTCCAGCAAGTTCCAGTATAGCACAGCATAGAAGCAGCACCTAGATAAATTAAAATGTTCACTGATTATTGAACAGAAACAAATCAAGCACATATAATCTACATCCTCCTCCTCCTGACAATGCCAACATTGATACTTTGTAGCCCATCTCCTTTTGAAGAGCACTATCAGCATTAATTGCAATCTATAAAGGACCTTTGACATAGTAAATTGCATTAGTTGTGGCCAAGTTCTTTGTCTAAGCTGCTTAAAACAACTTAGCCATACTTCATATAATAATATAATAATGGTTCTCTAAGAAATGTGTACCATTTCCCATGTTTGCCAATGAAACCCAGGATATTCCCTAATTCTACTGTATATTAAGCTGATTTTAACCTTACCAAGTTCAGTCTTTTCTTTATCCAGTCTTCAAAAGAGGGACATCATTTCCCTGTCTATTCCCACCATCGTTTTGGAAACCAACCTGGTAATCATAGCTTTAATCTGTAGATATCACAACCAATGAGTTACCAGCTTATGAGAGTTTTGTTTAATGACCACCAGCAGCAACATCTGCCCTTTTGATAAAATACAAGATGTACTTTCTGAAGAAGATGCCTGCTGATACAGTTGACTACCAGTTTTCCAAGAATAATGAATCACCTTCTACTTCAGTGAGGGGGTTATTCCAGAGAAAGGAGAGAGGATTAAGAATTCCTTTAGAAGTATCTCTTTTTCTCATTCACTGTTCAAACCAAAATTCCATCCTTTTCCACTTCTTGAAGTGTGTGTTTGGAGGGGGGTGGCAGATAAAGGCCCTAGCAATTGCTTTTTCAGCTCTAGCAGTAATCTCTAAAGTAAGCCACCCTGGGTTCTCCTACCCCTGGTTTAAGACAAAACCGGCCCCCCACAACCAGCTCAAAACTATATAAATGCAGAACTCTAAACCCTACTACTTCTGTTGCCAGGGCAATTTGCTATTCCATAAAAGGTATGTTATTATTCTCAGCATTTTACTTACATAAGCAACAAAAATAGTTTGAGGTAAGTGTCTCAACACAAACAAAACTTTTTGGTAGTAAGCATATTTTGACCACTTGTGTCCTACTCAAAAAGGAGTTTGTTTTTTTATACTTCCAAGTGCTGTTTCTCACCTTTCTGAACACAGACTTGATATTATGCTTCTCTATGTTGCCTATTGTGCCCTCCACTATTATTCCTAGATATCTCACCTGCAAATAGATAGAAAAACATCTTGGCAACTCTTTGGCTCTCCAATTCCCTGCTTGTAAACTTTAGCACATTGGTTTTATCCACATCAAGGGTACCAGAATGATTTGAGTGCAGTTTTGATATGCTATTGGTTTCAGTTTTGGAATTGCTAGCAGATAATTATCAATAAAAAATTGATACATTTTTCCATATTTTCCATGAATATTTCATAGAAAGCAAACTCTATACTATCAAGATCAAGTGTTTTTTTTTTCTTTTTTAGTTTTTATAATTACTTGATTAACATTTATTTTATCTGTCTGTCTGTCTATCAATTTTTCTATCACCCCGATTCAATAAAGCCTACACAATCTGTTCACACTGTTTTGGATTCAGTAAGGGGCTCTACACGGTATGTAGAGCCATGCACCTCTGTGCGAACAAATGTCATGACATGCAAATACAGCATATGCAGTTGAATTGTAAGCTAGTCAACCAATCCAGGATGGAGGAGCTACTCAAAAAGCTATAAAGCAACTGTGTAGACTCAGTGATGGTTTTCCCTGCAAATTCCAAAACCTATTGGAATACAGCCATGGAAAGGAGCTACACAGAAACATTGTTAGGGGCTGCTGTTGCTTCAGTTTATGTTTATGTGCAACAAGCTGAAATCTATGCTGCTGCTGCTAATTGACCAAGGCCAAGAAAAAGAAGAGTTTTCAAACCCTGGGTAACGTATCACAAACTATATGATGTGGAAATTGTAGAGCACTACAGGGTAGATAGGCACACTACAGGAACTCTGCAACCTCTGTTATCCTCAGCTCAGAGCCAGAGCAAACTGAGGGAATCCCATCCCAGTGGAGACAAAGGTATGTGTAGCACTTTGAAGCTTAGCTACAGGTACCTTTCATAGACCAACAAAGGACATGCTGCAGATATCACAGGCATCAGTTTTCAGGATACCCCATCAATTCTTGAATGCTATACTTTAACCTGTCAGCAACCTCATACATTTTCCTTGTTCTCCTGAGCATAGAGCCAGAAATATGCAGGAGTTCTACCTATAGCACACTGCCCTGCAGTACTGGCTGCCATAGATTACACATATAGAAATTAATCACCACTTGGGGAACAGGGAAGGCTCTACATTAATAGAAAGGGATTTCACTCTATTAACTGCCAAGTCACATGTAATGCCAAGGGAATCATCTTGAATGTGTGTGCTGGCAACCTTGGTAGTTACCATGGCTCACATATTTGGCACACCACCCAACTGTATCAGATGTTTGCTGGGGGGGGGATATCTTACCGGGTCATTTACTGGGGGAGTCAGGTTATGCATTGGAACCATGGCTGATAACACCCAGCAGAAATGCACATGCACCCGCTGAAGAAAGCCATAATGAGGCACATGCTCAAACCAGAGATATCATAGAGCATGTGTTTGGGCTGCTGAAGTCATAGTTCCGGTGCCAGTTTCGGTGCCTACATACATCTGGGGAGCCCTGCAGTACAATCCATGGACATGTACTGAAATATTCACAGTATGTGCCATTCTAT
This sequence comes from Protopterus annectens, assembly GCF_019279795.1. NCBI lineage: Eukaryota > Metazoa > Chordata > Ceratodontiformes > Protopteridae > Protopterus > Protopterus annectens. Next base: position 1,065,902,558 of record NC_056735.1, on the reverse strand, counting down.
ACAACATCATCCTGAGAAAACAGCTTCAGCAGGAACAACAAGGGGAAGGAGCCCACAGCCACATGCAGAGGTGGAGTCAGAGGAGAAAATAGCAGCTGCTGGGGTTGTAGGCAGATGTAGGCATACTCAATATGCCCTTGCATTGTCTAAGAGACAATGCATAGCACACTCACTCACCACCTAAGGGCCTACAACCTTCCTCCTATGCACATACATATAGTAACATTAATGCCTGGCAACACTCACAACCTTTACCTCACCATATATTGGCTATGTACTGCTTGCATCAGAGTCAGCCCTGAACTAAAGCTGCTGTGACTGCTGCATTTACATGGTAAGTATTGAACCAGGAGTGTATTGTATAATAATATGAATGATTGACATACCCTTGCATTTTGTTACTTGGTAGTGTAAGCAAGTAGGTTGATTTGTACAGAAATGACCATAGGATGTGACAGAGACTTTTTGACTTATATGTCTCCAACTATTAAGTAGTAGGCCTCAGGCTTCAAAGATTCATACAGTCATACCTCTCAAAAGTAGCAATGGTCACTGCATGCCCTCAGTTTAGCACCATGCATTTATACTGGAAAATCATTAAAGCGATAAGTTAAAAAGTAATGATACACATTTCAGTTTCAGATTTCACAACCCTTACAAGATCATTAACAATAAAGATGGAAAAATGATGATGCTATGAACTATCCAACTTTCTAAGATCAATGCGAGTCAAAGGTGCACATACCAGTTCAGTATCATTAATGCAGATATACTAACCATATAGTCAGCTATGCACCCTGAGTATCAGACACAAGATTATGTATCCCTGAATCCAAAGGATACAAAATGGTGATATGGCACAGTTCTCATCACTTGCACAGGGTGTTGGGGGGCAGGAAGTCTAGGCTGACACAAAAGGCTGGTGTGTATGTATGTGTGTGAGTGTATATGTGTGTGTGTGTGTGTGTGTGTGTGTGTGTGTGTGTGTGTGTGTGTGTGTGTGTGTGTGTGTGTGTGTGTGTGTGTGTGTGTGTGTACTAAAGAGATGCAGACAGACATTTTGATAAACCAACAAATGGCCAGTAAGACAAAATGAGTTTTAAGCTGCATGGCTGAACCATGAAACTGTTGTGTGTCTGTGTGTGTCTGTAGGGGTCATTCAGGTAAAATTGGTTTGTGAGCATCTGCATGAACACAGCCAAGCTCTTTGCTAGCTCTATGTCTTGGTATGTTAGACAAGTGTGAGTCGTGCATGGTAGAGGTGGCAGTTGATTGTTGTTGTCCCCGACCATGAGAACCGGCTCTGCCAGGAGTTACACTGGCACATCTATGCACATGGTCAAATGCACTGCTGCTACCTGAACATGACTGATGTCTGCTGGATGAGCTCCCCTCATAAGGATGCTCAGGACCATGATCCCATGCTCTGCCACATTTGGGTGTGGATGGCTCACCCACTGATGGAGCAGTGGAAGTACTGCCATTATCAGAGCATGATCAAGCATGGCCATGTTGGCTAACAGCAAATAATGTGGCTGTCCTACACTCATGAGGATGCCGTCACCCTCCCAGCAGACATTCTGTCACAGACACTGCTTGTTCCAAAGTGTCATTCATCCAATCAATTGAATCAGCAACATGGTGGAGGGAGTCATGGATGTAAGCTTATGCCACATCGACAACCCAAAGCATTTCTCTGGAGCACCTATGGGAACATGCCAGTCCTTCCATGATGGTCCTAAACATATGTTGAGTGGCATAGGAAGAGACACAGGGATCAGGTAGAGGATGGACAGTAGACCTCCTCCAGACAACCCTAACAACCCTCCTGTGTGGCAATTTACCTACATTTTGGTTACTGCTAGATTCAGCAGCAACTGAAGTCACATGGAACACACTTCCCTGATCGATTGTCTCGCTGTCCACCTCTCCAATATCTGTGGACTCACTAGAATGGGTAGGCGCAGGCCTAATGTCTTTGTCTGATGGAATTTCAGGGGATGGCTGTATGGCAACCTCAGTGTCAGATTCAACCTCCCCCTTCCCTGACTGTGCCTCTGGCTGGCCACCTTCATCATTAGAGTCTGCTGATACTCTGACATCAGAAAGTAGAAGTCCCACACTCCCACTGTTTGGATCACCTGAGGTAATAAGCAACAAACACAGGAAAAATTAATACCTAAACTACTATACTCCAATATGTACTAACAAAATAACAGTGCTGCAACTATTAGACAGTAAAGCAATGCACACAACAGTCCTGACATCATCACACACTAAAATATTTCTTTGAATTGCTCATCAGTATTGACATAAAAATGCTTGGCTTACCATGTGTAAATGAAGGTGTCCTCTGCATGCCAGGTGGTCCTGGATGAAGTTAAGCAAAATGTAAGGACAACATCATCACAATTAACAGGAACACACTCCCAGGGATTCATGAAGCTTGCGCCTGGTGCAGGCATAGCGTTGGTGTTCCAACACCAAATATGGCCAGTGAGAGATCCAGGTACGAGCTGTTTCCATGTTCACTACCTACGTATGCTATGCCAGCACAGCTCTAGGCTCCTGTATGCTAATTACCCCAATTGCAGCAGTATAGTATGCAAATGAAGGTATTTAGCAATCCAGGAAGTGGTGCAAGCGTAGTGTTAGCATGAAGAAATGTAAACCTAAAAAAACGGTTTACATTTTTGCAAACATAAAATCAGAGCCATGACAGCTGGCCAAACACATGTATTATATCGTTAATATATGCCAATGACTAAATATATAGCCATTGGCATAAAAAAATATGTACAAAATATAAAAAGAACATTTAATTTCATTTTTGCACTATTGCGAAGTTTAAGTGCAGGGCAGTGGCGCGCAAACTGGATCGCATGTAAAATAGAAAAATATAGAATAAAACTGCAATTTAACACATATCATGATTTTCCCATAATAGTTAATGGCAAGCATGTTACACCAGATCATGGTGCAAGGGTTGCTAAGGGGCTGTGGCAGTGTTTTGCATGGTAGCTAGGAATTAGTAGGCAATGCCATGCAAATGAGAGGAGTAATAATGAATCACAGATTCCCCGCTGGTGTAACGATGCACCTCACAGTGTAGTGTTATAACACTGAGGTTTGCCCTTGAGATAAAGATGACATCAAGAGAGGGGTGTGTCACCATTGCTGTAAGCACATTGGAGCATTGCTAATCCGATTTGCTCGTAGCTAAGCAAAGCTGCAGGATAGGGATGTGTCAAACTGGCTATAGCTTTGCTTAGCTGAGAGTATACAAGGTAACCGAGTATGCATGTGAACGGAGATGAAAACGCGCTTAAACCTGGTAAATGGGTTTGCGCTGCACGCACCAGAGCTGAAAGAGGAAGGATATAGGAAAGAAATAAGGAAATGCTGCAGCAGGGAAGTTGGAGTACAAATGACTAATTAACACTTAGGAACCTACAGTGGGCTATTGACAACAGCTAACAAGGCTGCAAGCAGCTACCTGCAGAACAGGAAAGGTGAGGGGCTGTACTGCAAAGAAAACAGTAAAGTCTCACAGCAGAACAAAGCGGATTTGCAGTATGTCAGCTACAAGACACATTTTGCAACACATGACTGGGTAGGGAAAGTACAAAACAAGAAAGACAGCAGGTAGATGCATGCCTGATAATGGGAGGGGATCCAGGTTTAAAAGTGAATTAAAGGGCAACAGATTAATCAAAGCAGGCAAGCATAACTCCACACTAAAGGCTGCACACTTGCAGTACTCACTGTAAAACCCATAATTAACATACCCTGCAACTGGACTTGCTGATACACACACAATGACTTCAGTAGCATGCATAGCAAAATAGTATAAAGTGTGAAAGCACCTCACACACACTTGTGCATTCCCATACACTCTGCACCATTGGTGTATACAGACAGGGAACTTTTAGTATGTATATGTTAGGGGCTGCCATAGCTTTGATCCACCAGTATGTGTTGGAGACTGAAGGTGGTGTGGAGGATGATGCACACAACCACCTCAGGCACCAGAGGAGGAGAAGAGCGTTCAGACCCAGGTAACCTACCAGGGGCTACACGATCTGGAGATAGTAGAGTATTACAGGGTGGGCAGGGAAACCCTACAGCAACTTGTGGAGCTGTGCTGGCCATGCCTTAGAGCCAGAAAAAACAGAGGGGAACCCATCCCAGTAGATACGAAGGTATGTGTAAGCCTGAGAATACTAGCTACAGGTACCTTTCAAAGACCAACTGGGGATATCATGGGGATCTCACAGCCATCAGCATCCAGGGTACTTCACCAGTTCCTGGATGCCATGTCACCACATGCCAATGAATACATATACTTCCCCCAAACACATGAGGAGTTGGCCAGCAATATGCGTCTCTTCCACCGTGTGGCAGAATACCTGGAGGTACTGAGTGCAATAGACTGCACGCACATACACATCAAGTCACCACCTGGTAAGCAGGGTAGGCGCTACATAAACAGCAAGGGATACCCCTTCATCAACTGCCAGGTCATGTGCAATGCCCAGGGCATTATCATGGATGTGTGTGCTGGCAGCCCTGGAAGCTCTCACAACTCCTGCATCTGGCATGCCTCACAGCTGTATCAGGTATTTGCCAGGGGGGGACACCCCTTATGGCCACCTGGTGGGGGATGCTGGCTATGCACTGGAACCATGGATGATGACTTCCATCAGAAATGCACATACACCCATGCAGGAACGCCATAATGAGACACACATACAAACCAGAATCATCATAGAGCGTGTGTTTGGGATGCTTAAATCACGGTTACATTGCTTGGACATATCTGGTGGAGCCTTGCAGTACTCTCCAGGCATGTGTGCCCACATCTTCATAGTATGTGCCATGCTACACAATATGATCCTGCGGAAACAGTTGCAGCAGGGACAGAGTGTTGAAGGCCCTCACAGCCCACCACCATTGCCAAGGGCCCCACAGGCACAGACGTACTCAGACCATGAACACCCTGAGCCAGCCCCAGTAGGCAGACAGAAATATGCCCAGTATGCCCATGCCTTGGAAAGGAGGGAACGTATAGCACATACACTGACAGTGTAGGCACCAAGGGACTGACACCTTTCTCCACCTGCACATGCAGTAAAAATGGATGGCACACACACAAGACTACCTGTAAATTGTCATGTATAAGCAGTCTACTGTGTGCATCTAACATAGGCAGCCCTCAACTATTGCACACACAATTCCAAACTCCTTGATCTCCGTCTCTTAAAACCCTCTTTTGCGCGGTTTTCCGCATTTTTGCGCATAGAGCAACACCGGGCAGCGCCGCCTAATTGGGTTTAAACTATTCCTGGCTCCACAAAGTCTGCTCTTCACTTTTTCCCTTAGAACTGCTCTTTCTCTCAAATTAAACACCATATTCTCACTCTAAGGCCCCTCACTGGTCCAAATAAGTAATCTTACAAGTTAGCACTAATAAACCATAAGCACTACTTACTCTTATACTCTCTACGATTACCTTGTCCCCTATTGGTCCATTTTAATTCAGTTCCATATATTACTCTAGCATGTCCAAAGGTCAGTCAATGGTTTCCTCCCCAGTCCAGCTGGTGAATCTGGGAATTTTGAGGCAATGTTACAACTGTCTCATGTACACGGACAACCCTCTCCTCCTCCAAACAGGTTGAAATATATGTGAGAGATGCAACCATATAGCCAAACTGGAGGCTGAGCTCTCTCATCTCAAAACTGGTGTAACCAGTCAGGAGGAGAAGGTAACCTCACACAACACAATTCCAGTATCACATAGTCCCACCCCAACAGCGAACCAAACACATAAAAACACAAAAACATACTCGGAGGCTCTAAATAAAAATCTACCTAAGCAACAGAGACCTCCAAAGCAGACATCCAAGCAAACTCTACCCCAAAACAAAACACGTACAACACATAGCACACAAAGTCAGTGTGCCAAGCAGTCACAGCCCTTAAAGCTGAATAACACACCTGATACTCTTGTAATAGGTGACTCTATTGTCAAACACACTGATGTCCCGCTCAGCAGGCTGAATAAAGAGAAGGTCACAGTGAGCTCCCTGTCGGGCACTAGGATCCACCACATAATGCAAGCACTCAGGTCACTCCAAAGCAAATATTAATATGACTCAGTCATTGTACATGCTGGCGTGAATGACCTGAGACGTACCTCCCTCGACTACATGAAAAGAGACATAGAGGAGCTCTCTGATCATGTAGCCCAGGCCGGTATGACCCTGACCTTGAGCAGCATCTTACCCTCACCTAGAATGATGCCACAGTATAAAGACAAAATGATCGATTTTAACAATTGGCTAAAATGTTGGTGTCATTCAAAGGGGATCCAGTGTCTGTCAGCCTGGGATGACATACTCGACAAGCCACATTGCTTTACTAGGGACGGCTTGCACCTGTCACCCCTGGGCTTTTGGATATTGGCAAAGTCTCTTGCCAACCTCATAGTGCCTTTTTTAGGCAAGGCTCAAAAGTCAAACCCACCTCCATAGACAGCACAAGGAACAAGAAACTAAGGGTAATGCTGCTAAACGCCAGAAGTCTTAACCTCAAGATGCATGCACTCAAAGCTCTCCTCAGTATGGAGAACATCGATATCTGTGCAGTGACAGAAACCTGGTTCAAGACTCCAGAGAGCACCCCAGCACTACCAGGTTATACCTCATATCATGCTTTTCAGCCCCAAAACCCAGACCGAACCACAAAAGGAGGGGAAGTTTCCATATTTATCAAGGATATCCACACCTCCAGGTTAGTGGCATTGCATGAAGTATCGGAGACCATCCATGTGCAACTGACAGTGGGCAAGACTGCTTTTCAGTTTATAGCATCCTACAGACCACCCTCTCAAAGTCAGGAATCCCACTCAGCTTTCCTGAAAACATTGGAGAACATGAAGATCTCTCCAAACACCATTATATTGGGCGACTTCAACTACCCAAACATAGACTGGGAGCATTACTCAAGCCCCAGCACCTTAGCCCAAAGGTTCCTGGAATTTATAAACTCAAATGCTATGGAACAACTAGTCACCACTCACACAAGAGGGGAAACATACTAGACCTGATCATTACCAACATGGGGACTCTATGCTCCATACCAGAAGTATATCCCTCATAGGTAAGATCAGACCATAAATTAATTTCACTGGATATCCACATCCTGACCCCACCCCAGCCCTGAAAACCACAGTGAAAAACTTCTCAAAAGCAAACTTCACACTTCTCAAAAATGAAGTGGAATCCTTCAAGGCCCCAGGGCCAGTGGGAACTATGGCCCAAAGTGCAGAATCCTATATAAATGCATTCTATGGACATCTCCAGGAATGCATGGACCATGCTATCCCAAACAAAATCAAGACCCAATCATCCAAAGGCAGGTGTCCAGTCTGGTGGACCCCAGCCGTAAATAAACTGTACAACAGAAGGAGGAAGCTACGACATGATAGAGCAAAATCCCTAAAAGGGAAGGCATCTCTGATCAGTACTAGCAAAAAATTACGATCCCTCATAAAATCCTCCAAGGCCGGCTTCGAGAGAAAAATTGCACAGGACACTAAAGACAATCATAAGGCTTTTTTCAGTTATGTTAGGAACCTGAGATGCAACTTCCAGACTTGTTCTGAGTTGATTCTAAATGACAAAAAATACACTGAACCCACAGACATCGTCAATATCCTGGCAGACAGGTTCAGTGCAAACCCCCCCCCCCACCAAAAGAGCAAGTATCTATCCCGGCAGAGTGCAACCTCCCAAACATCTCTGATGCTCAGGTGAAGGCCGCCCTCTCCAAAGAAAAAAACACTGCTTCCATGGGACCAGATGGCATCCCGGGTTGTGTCCTACATGAACTCCAAGAAGAACTAATCCCTCAAGTAAAACTGCTGTACAATCTCAGCCTCACTACAGGATATGTGCCCAAAGAATGGCGTACAGCAACAGTGATCCCACTCCACAAAGGTGGTGCCTCTGCGGACCCTGGAAACTATCGCCCCATAAGCCTGACTAGCCTAGTCTGCAAGGCTATGGAGAGGATCATCATGGAACTCATAAACAAAGTCATTGGGGACCTACAGACACTAGATCCTGCCCAATTTGGCTTCGTCAAGGGCAGATCCTGCCTTTTGAACCTGGTCGACTTCTTCAAAACAGTCACCAAGGCCATAGATGAAGGGAAGGTAGTCCGCACAGCATATCTGTACCTCACAAAGGCATTTGATACACTACCCCACTCGGGCATCATAGATAAGCTAGCCAGACTAAATATAAACCCCTATGTCACAATATGGGTCGCAAACTGGCTCAATGACAGAACCCACAGAGTGAGAGTTGCTGGAGCCATGTCAGACTCGAAACCAGTCACAAGTGGCATCCCACAAGGTTCTGTCCTGGGACCTCTCTTGTTCGGTATTTACTTTTCTGAGGTACAGGCCAATGTGGGAAGACTATGGCTCACCAAGTTCGTAGATGACTGCAAACTGGGCGCCATAATCGACTCTCCAGCTGACACAAACATCCTTCAAAAAGGTCTCGCAGAGATGGATAGCTGGTGCCAGAGCCATGGTCTAAAGCTAAATGCCAAAAAGTGTATAGTCATACCCTTTGGCAAAAACAATGTGCCCACAAATGACCACATAGGTGGTAACCCATTAAGTACAGAGAAAGTAATTAGGGATCTGGGGACCCAAGTTGATAGCAATCTCTCCTTTGACAACCACATTGCCAAAGTGGTTAGAAAGACCTTCTACATAGTCCACCTCATCATGAAAGGATTCACATCTAGATCAAGAGAGGTAATCGTGCCCCTTTCTTCATCCCTCATCAGGCCCATCATAGAATACAATGCCCCCTTTGGGATGTACCTTACCCGACAACTGCAGCAATTAGAAAGACCCCAAAAGTACCTCACCAGGAGGATCAAGGGACTCAAACAGATGCCATATGCTGCTCGGCTAAAAAAACTCGAGCTCTACTCAGTTGCATACCGCCTACTTCGAGGCGATCTATGCCTGACATATAAAGCTATGTCCAACCCAGAATTAATGGACATGCTCCACCTCAGTAAATCTAAATCCCTTAGAGCCACGCACTCGAGAGTCTTGAACCTCAGCACAGAAATAAATAGAACATGCTGGAGGGACAGATTCATAACCCAGAGGCTCCCTTTGCTCTGGAATAGAATTCCAATTCATGTTAGGCAGAGCACCTCACTGACTCTCTTCAAGAAGAATCTTGAGGAGTGGATGGGGGATCGTAGGTTTGTCCCGGGGATTACTTCTGTGTTACTATTAGACAGAGGCACAGTAAACTAAACTTTAAAAAGGGCACAGCATACTCAAATCAAGGGGTGGCGTAAACCAAACACAATCGGGCTAGGCTTATAAATGCCCCAGGGCAGATAGCCTAGTATGAACCTATGAACCTATGAACCTATGAACTGCTATTGGCACAAGGTAAGTCAACACCTGAACAGTAAATTAAGCTATCAGCATGTGCGGATACTGTATGTATAGATTCATAGGTTTATAGGTAGGTACTTGGCTCACTGCCTGAGGGCATTCATAAGCCTAGCCAAAATGTGTCAGGTTTTGCCACCCAATTGAATCATTAACTGTCAATCTGTGGAGCAGAACCAATGGCGGGATCCCTGGGGTGTACCTACTGTTCCCCATCCACTCTCCAAGGTTTCTCTTGAAGAGTGTTAGTGAGGGGCTCTGTATAATGTAAATAGGGATGTTGTTCCAAAGTATGGGGAGTTTCTGTGACAGGAATCTGTCCCTCCAGCATCTTCCAGTTATTGTTGTTGCAAGGTTCAGCTCACTACAGCTTGTGGCTCACTGTGAGATGGATTCCCATAGGTGGAGCATATCCATGAAGCCTGAGTTCAACATGGCTTTGTTGGCCAGCAGAGATTATCGTTGAGTAAATGAGATGTCAGTAAGTAAATTAGGAGTTTATTCAGTCTGGCTGCATAGGACATATGTTTGAGGCCAGTAATCCTCTTGGTGAGGTACATTCGTGGACCTTCCAGCTGTTGGATGTGTCTTCTGAGGTACATCCCAAATGTGTTATTATACTCTATGATGGGACTGATGAGTGATGAGTAAAGGGGCACTATAACCTCAGTATGTCTAGATGCGAACCCTTTAGTAATCAGATGGCCTACATAGAAGGATGTCCTAACTACTTTGGAGATATGATTGTCAAAGGAGAGATCACTATCTACCTTAGTCCCCAGATACCCTATTACCTCGTCTGTATTAAAGTAGCTGCCACTTATGTGTTAATATGTGAGTGCTTAATATTCCACAATGGAATTACCATGCAGTTTGTGGCACTTAGCTGCAGGCCATGACTTTGACACCCTGTGTTGGTCTCTGTGAGGCCCCTTGAAGGATGTCTGTGTCAGCTGGACTGTTAAGTATGGCTCCCAGTGTGCAGTCATTGCCAAACATGGTCTGCAGTAGTCCTCCTGTGTTTGCCAGTACCTCTGAGAAGTATATACCAAACATTTTTATGCTCAATGCCTGAGAGACTTGCTTGGCTACAAACATCTGCATTACAAGCTGAAACTAAGTAAAACTTGCAGTAGTGGATTTTAGTCTTCTGTTAAGTACAACCTTGCTGTTTTAAAAGTACTGTATTTTCATTTTTTCTGTTTCCTAATTGTGTGTTTCTGAACAGTGTGCTGTGTGTTTCTCTGCAGTTATTTTGCTATAAGAGGGGGTGGTGTTATCACTTCTTTGTTATCTGATATTTAATAGCCTAGACAGATTCCTCTATACTTTAAGTGCTAGCCACAAAGTTTGAGAAATCATTTTATGCTCAACTCCTGAGAGACTTGCTTGGCTACAAACATCTGCATTACAAGCTGAAGCTAAGTGAAACTTGCAGTAGTGAATTTTAGTCTTCTGTTAAGTACAAACTTGCAGTTTTAAAAGTACTGTATTTTCATTTTTTCTGTTTCATAATTGTGTGTTTCTGAACAGTGTGCTGTGTGTCTCTCTGCAGTTAGTTCTCCACCCTCCCTCCCTGTTCCTGTGTTGGCATTAGTGGTGGCTCTGGAATTGCCCGCCCCTCCGATAAGTCTGTATTAGACCACTCCTCCTGGGACCATCTCATTTGCTCACTTAACCGAGTACAGTTAGATCATATTCTGAGTCTAGTGTTCACTCTACTTAATACAGAGAGAAGATTTGATAAGGCCAGCCCACTTAGGTTCTTCCTTCTTTTCTTCTTGCACTTAAAAAAAAAGTTTTGCACTTTTTTCATTTGTTTTTACTGTATTTGTGTTTCCTCCTACTTTATTTTGCTTTTCTTAAAAGCACTCAGTTTTATTTATTCTGCTGCATTTATTACTGCTTGATCATAGCCTGATTAAATTGTAACTGTTATTCTAAGTCTTTTGGTTTAAGCACTTGGGCTTCATACAGGCTGTTTTACATTAAAAAGGTTTGTGGTCTGCACTGTTGTTGCAGGACAGGTAGCTTACATCCTTCTAAGTTGAGAATTGCTGATTGAAGGCCCAGTTTCTGCTATTCTAAAAGTGTATTAGTTCTGGCTTAAGCATTTGGGCTTCAGGCCAGTTATTCTACATTAAGAAGGTTTGTGGTCTGTACTCTTGTGGGAGGAGAGACTGGATTCTGTCCTTCTGAGCTGGGAATTTCTGGTCACAGGCTTATTGTGATTGCTTATTTGAACTGTTTCTTTCTGAAATTGGTGTGGCTTGGTGCTGTAGCATAGACTAGATTCAGGCCTGCTGAATCTAGCTTTGTTTGTATAACTTGAGCACTGATCCAGGCCATCTTTTTTTGGAGAAGGTTCCCCTGCACCCTAGTAAGAAGGGGTGTGCCGTTAGAACTTGTCTGATTGAAGACTGTTGGAACAGGGCTCAGATTTGAGCTTTTTTCTGGTTAATTGGGTAACTTGTTTAAATCAGTTTGTTTTCTATTTTTTATATATATATATATATATATATATATATATATATATATATATATATATATATATATATATATATATATATATAAATTGCACTTTATTCATCTGCTTTTACTGTATTTGTGTTTCTTCCTAGTTTATTACTGGGGGCATTGACTACAACTCTGGTCTGAGATATATAACAATAAGTATCCTTTTCTGAGCTTTTATATATATATATATATATATATACATTTTTATATATATATATATATATATATATATATATATATATATATATATATATATATTTGTTTCCTGCCTTTCTAAGCCAGTATACAAATCTCTGTGTTTTCCCATACCTTATTTGGATAGAAGGAAGTTTCTCTGTTCACCTGTGAGAGAGGGGACCTTTGAGCAGCCTATCTGTCCCTGGAGGAGTGGTTTCAGCCCAGAAATTAGTAGTGTATTGTCCATTTTGGGCTAATTTCTATCTCTTTTATTTCCCTGCTATAAAAAACGTATTTGCCCAGTTTTGCACACCAGGCAGTGCCGGTTAGCTAGGGTAAAGCTATTCCCGGCTCCACAAAGTCTCCTCTTCAATTTTTCCCTTGGAACTAGACAAACTTTCAACTTAAGCACTCAAGCCATTAATATCTCAGCCCGGCACTTGCTCAAAACCTATAACAAGCACTTATAAACCCTAGCACTAGACCCTCCTGCACTGTACAGAAGGACAAGGGTCTCTATTCAACCTTACCAGCCATCCAGTAAAACATTACACCATAATGGCTGTTGTATTCCTGTACTGGTGGGACACACAACCATCTTCACTGAGTAGCCAAGTGTACATTCATGCCAACAGCACATATCAGCAAGACACATACACAGCAATATTCCTTGTCATGATCCCACAAACTGTTACTTGACAGTTCCACGGTGAAGCCAGGGCACTGTAATGGTCAACCGTCAGCACTTCATATATGCCACACACACCTCATGATTACTGGAAGAGTGCCAGCAATATGCTCTGTTTGAGCTAGGCATTACACTCATTCAAGTATGTGTGAGGTCTGTGGCTTGTAAACATCTCACCCCAGCATGTTCTGGCTATTGTGGTAATAAGGTTAATGTCCAAACAGCACACAGCATGCATGGCTTGCAATTGTTGACATGGGGTATATGTAGGAGCTGTGAGCACACATAGCTGTACATGTCATGGACATATCACCTGTAATTACTCAGGAACATACAGAGCATAGCTGTATTTCCCTGAGTCTGTCAATACAGGCCATGTGTGTAGGTCCTATGATCCTGTTATTTGGATATATTTGTAGGCATTGCATTAGGTGGACATGTCTAATGACATACATGCCACATGGGTTGTTGTATGATAGGATAGGTGTCATGGGTGACCAGTAGAGAGGGAATATTACCTCTGTCAACATAGATATCAAACCTTATGTACTGTTATCATTCAGCAGCCATGGACCTATCTGCCATATGCATGTGTGTAATGAATGTAGCCACCTATATGTAGAAAGGACAACAACAGCTATGGTATTTTCATTTATGTTGTATGAGTGTGGGATGTACATATACAGGGCAGGTACATTTAGGTCATATCCAACCATGAGAGTGTTGTTTACAGGTGTACAGCAACAGTTGACTGTGTTAATGCTGACAACATCTGAGGGACCCTGGTATGTGTACAACTGACCTGGTTACAAATAGTGGTATAATTGCATTGCATAACACATTATGCAACTGTGGCAGTACATGGGTACTTTGCACAGTTGATGTAGGGCTAGGTACAGTCCACCAATCGAATGTTATTTGGTGTTCTACCATACTATGTCATACCACATGTATGGATGTGTGTTGGTAGTCTGAGGACATGGTGGTGGATGTTTGAGGATACACCCTAGAATGCAGATTTTGCCATGGTCACCTGTATCTGACTCATCTGTAATGACTTATGTCGGAGTAGTGGTCTTTACTTGTGAGTAGCCTTTATGAATATGTGGACAGCACCTGGAATGATCCGTACTAGTGTTATGGCCCACATGTCTGGATCTGAGTTATATGGTGGCAGTGCAATTGTGCACTACAGAGCCTTCAGCCAGGTGTTCTTCATTGCATAGATGTCAGTATTCCCCACTGTAGGTTCTACATTGAGCAAATTGATTGCAAAAGCCACACATCTAGCACCGGTTAGCATAAGCATCCAATGTAATTGTCTTATAGGTGTCAGGGTGTTACTTTTGGATTCATAGGTTCATAGATAAGTACTAAGCTAACTGCCCTTGCGAGCCATTTTAAGCTTAGCCAATTATCCCTTGTGAGACACAAACCCTGCACCTTGCGTTTGTAAGGCAAAGACCTTAATCATCAGGCCACCCTCCCAACCCCTTCTGTGTTTAGGACTTTTGCCCTGGAATGCCACTATATGGGTATATGCGACCTAGGTATTATCCATACTCCCTTGAATCATGGATGCATGTGCTGTGTGACAAAGGCTTGTCTTTCAGTCATGACATCCCAGAATGACAAACATTGGACAACCTCATAATTACAGTAGGACATTAGCTCATTGTTTTGGTCAAGCAGTTGTCACCAGTACCATGACATCACTGCGAGTGGCAGTAATGTGGTTGGTATCAAATGCTACATCTAAGGTGATGGACACCAGCAGATGTTGTGTATATTACCAATGTCAGACATACTTAGTGTAGTGGTCCTGCTAATAATGACAGCTACTAACACAGCCAGGAGAGGTCATCTTGACAACTGCACCTTAGTACCATTAGACAATGGGACTCACATATTATGCTTGCACATGCCACTGTTCCAAGTATAATGCCACTTTCCACAACCTGCTATCAATGTATGCCTTTCAGGACAGTAATGTGTGTGACACATGCTGTAGTTAGCATCCACCTGTGTGTCCCAGTTAACCTATTGTCTGTCACTTCCACACATGCATGATTGTGTATACTTCACATATATATGTCATTACTTCATGTATATGTATGCATGTATATCACACAGCACAGACACAGATATATCATTTATGGGCCACATACAGGTATCTGGTAGTAAACCTGTATGATGTGCATATATACTGACAGTTAAGGTGTACATAGCTGTAAACCTGTGTGTTTACAATAGAGGTCCATTACAATGTGTTCTGTACATGTAAGTGTATGAGCATGCACACTGTGGCCTTCTGTGGTTAGAATAAGATTGCATTCCAAACAGCCCTGTGCTACTGAGTGTATGAGCGTACCCACTGGCACCTTGTGTTATTTGAGTCAGTGCATCCGAACAAGCCCTTTGTTTCTAAGTGTATGATCATGCCCAGTATATCCTTATGTAGTTGTAGGCAAAGTGCATCCCAAATGGCCCTGTGCTACTAAGTGTAATTGGACTTGTGTAATTGGAGTCAATGCATCCAAACAAGTCCTGCGATTCTAAATGTATGATGAGCATGACCACTGTAACCCTGTATAGTGATAGTAGTTGTCCATTCCACAGATGGGCATACTCCAGTTCAGGTCTTGTTGTGCTACAACTATACCTCTCAGGCCTACCTATGTCTTACCTGCAGATGATGTGTCATGTTTGTGCATACAGGTTGTAATGGACTCCTACTTTAAACACACGGGTTTACAGCTATGTACATCTTAACTGTCAGTATCCCTGTTGTTGTCCTCACTCTTAGAAGGGCATTCTGACTGTCTTGAAATGTGTAATCTCTGTGACGCATCTTGTAACTGTGTAGTACTGTAATAGTAATTTGTAGATAGACAAGAGTTCTGATCCCACCATTGACAAGTATAAAAAAGTGCATGTGTGTGTGTGTGTGTGTGTGTGTGTGTGTGTGTGTGTGTGTGTGTGTGTGTGTGTGTGTGTGTGTGTGTGTGTGTGTGTGGGTGTGTGAGCAAATGGCTGAGTGTGGTTGTGTGTGTGTATTTGTGTCTGCATCCTGTCATGCAGTGGGTTTTGCTGCTTTCCAAAGAGAAACCACCTTTTGCACTGGCCTTTATCCTTGTCATCTGCTAAACCACCCTTTCCCCCCATCCCACTGCAAGTAATCAGTCCTGTGATGTCACCCAACTCAGAAGCAGAATCAGAGTAAGAGTAATTGTATGGTGTCTGTGGCACATACCCCAACCGCATACCAATCTACTAGTTATCTTTACATAGGCAAGATGTGTATGCACAATACTGGCAAGTGCGTGTGTGTCTGTGTGTGTGTGTGACTACCCTGTAGCCAGGCATACACATGTGTTATGTCTTTTAGCATGCTGCACACCATGGTAGTCATCTGTGGTGAGTGGAGTCTACAAATTAATACATAGTTAGGAATAGAAAAGAATAGACAGTCAAGAACGACTACAGTCGGGTATGTTGTTTTCCTGTGCCATTGTCAAGCAGCGACAGACGTGGTCGCTGGGATGTATGTCTATACCCATCATTCCCCCACCCAAACTCCTCAATCCCCGGGGTATATTTCCTTAGCCATCATTCCCCACCCCAAACTCCACATACACAACAACCATCCCTTCTCTTGTGAACTGATTACGATTTAAATGTTATAAAACAAGAGATGCCTCTGTTTTGTGTACACATCAGTTCCTTTGGATCCCTTCTGTGTCACAAAGGGTGTTCAGACATGTATGTATATATATATATATATATATATATATATATATATATATATATATATATATATATATATATATGGCTATAGCTGTGTCTGTGTATATGCGTATATAAATATGTATGTACACATCCCGTAGGTGCATATATGTATTTAGTTATGACAGTTGTACAGATGTAAGACTTGTCTATGTTGTTTCACAGAGTACAGTACATTCAAGGGTACTGTACATATGTACACAGAGTGACTGTCCCATTTCTTTTCAGTACTGTTGAATACCTGTAGTAAAATGTGTATTATAAAAACCATGAATTATGAATACAACCCAGATGGCTTAGTGGTAAGTCCAGTGACCTCAGTGTGCATGGTCCAGGGTTCAAGACTTGCAAGGCTTGTTGATAATGTCATTTAGTACTGAATAAGACACGTTTATGCAGTTGTAAGTGGGTGTAAATGTGTTTTTGCTACAGTAAGCAGTGGGTACACACAGGTACAAGACATGTACAAGTCGCAGTACACTAGAAATGCCCTTCTTTGGCAATCCTGCTGATGTCACCCACCTAGAAATACACCTCTGAGAGTGCTGTAATCCAGTAATCTCTATAGCACATCCTGTAACTGCATAATGCTGTAGTGTGCTAAAATTGCTTGGTAGGTGTTCTAATCCCAGACATGCTAACTGTGTGTGTTTGTTTGCCTGAGAAGGGACAATGCTTTTTAGAGTATGCACACTCCTTACGATTCACATACTCACCTTTAGCAATCCTGGTGATGTCACCCACTTATGAATACACCTCTGTGACTACTGTAACCCAGTAATCTCTGTAGCACGTCCTGTAACTGCATAATGTTGCAGTGTGATAAACTAGTTTGGTAGGTGTTTTAATCCCAGGCATGCTAACTGTGTGTGGGTCTGGTTGTTTGAGAAGGAAACAATGCTTTTTTGAGTACGCACACTCCTTATGATTCACATACTCACCTTTGGCAGCCCTGCTGATGTCAGCCACCTAGAAATATACCTCTGGGACTGTTGTAACCCAGTAATCTCTGTAGCGCATCCTGTAACTACATACCATTGGAGTGTGATTTAGAATTGTGATAGGGATCCATCCACAATCATGGCAGTTATGTATGTTTTCTGTGTGCTTCAATGCCTGTGTAGGGAGCAATGCATTATACCCTACTCACTTGCAGGACATTTACAATGCCCTACTTTGGTACTCCTGCTGATGTCATACCCTGTAAAATACACCTCTGGGGAACAATTTCCCTAGTAATCCTCATGGTGCGTCCCATAACATCTCCATGCTGTAGTATGATATAGATCTTGGTCATGGGTTCTATACTCACACATGTCAGTTGTGGAGGTGTTGTGTGTGTCTCACTGTCTGTTTTGTGAGAAATGCATTTTGGGCTACTCACTTGCAGGAAATCTGAAGTGCCCTACTTTGGTAAACCTGTTGATGTCATTCCTTGTGAAATACACTGCTGGGATTGGAGTCGCCCAGTAATATCCGTAGTTTGTGCTATAACTGCATAATGCTGTAGTGTGATGAACTAGTTAGGTAGGAGTTCTATTCCAAGACATGGCAGGTGTGTTTGTGTGTGTGTGTGGGAGTTCTATTCCAAGACATGGCAGGTGTTTGTGTGTGTTTGACAGTCAGAGCCTGTGTGGAGGGGGCTGTGAATGTCTAACCACTGGACATGTTGAGTAGTGGGCTTTGTAGTTTTTCTATATGGTGGCCATATTATATGTCACAATGTCCACCTCACAAGGTTAACAGCTTTCAATCAGCCAAGAGACTGGGTTAACAAGCCATAGCCCTATATCTGGCAAAAGGCCTGGTGAACATAGTAAGCAACCCTACTATTACCCAGACTACGGTCTGAACCCATTTGTCATACACAAACACACTTGCCTAGAATATCCTGCTATGTTGCTAGTACCCTGCACATTGTTGACAGATAGTAGGCATGGTGTGATTGCAGTGGGCCACAGAGGGCATGGCACCCTGTCCAACAGTACAACAGGTACATAATTGTGGACAATGCGCCTTCACTATGTTCCCCACTGGACACCTGCAACATATGTAGTGCCATCAAATGTGATCCACAAAGGACATACAATGCCTTACACACATGCCCTGTATGAACAGATGCCACTGACACCAGGGAATACCTGTATCATGCTGTCATTGCAGGTGCAGGGTCAACCTGCTGTCTATTAGCAGGACCTGCCACACCAGGCCATTATTGGCATATCTGATGATAACAGTCCATATACACAACATGTGCCAGGCAAACCAGGTACACCTAAACATGTCACTGTACATTATTGTGGGACGTGCACATACCAGGCATTGTCCATGTCAAGGACTATTAAACACAGACGGCATTCATTGCAAAGCAATGGCCACACACAATGGTAACCAGGATGATAGGACAGGTCACACAATACCCATCTGTGTGGGACATTGCAGATACTACATCCCTAAACCACACTGCAGACCATTGTCAGGTGGCCTGATGCCAAGGATTACCCCTCACTCAGCCTTGTACAGCCATCTTGCACAGCCAACCACTACACACCCATGAAGCAATGCACACAAGCATGTCAGTACTGGCACATTGTGTCTGCATGTGGGGTATGATGTTCCCAACTACAGTCACACCCAGTATAACTCCCATTGGCATACTGACTGATGTCAGACACATTCACATGCCCTAGCCCATAGAACCTCAGGATATCCCCTGTGGTGCATGTAATATTTGTGCATTACTGCAGTGTGGCAAACATAGTAGTTAGGATGTGTATTTGTGAGCCTGCCAAAGTGTGCCAATGTGTCTGAGTCTCTTAGAGAGTGTGGTTGTGTTGACAATTACATCTGTTCATGTGGGCATCCACTAATGTATGTCTACTATACCTCTGTTGCAGATGTCACTCACTAGCACACATATATGTTCTTACAGCACACCAACATGTCAGCTATGTGGCACATGGAGTAACTGTATGCAATTATAATAGTAATGGCTAGTCAGTCAGGGGGTTGAACCCCTGTACTGGTAGGTGTGTGACAGAAGATGCTTAGGTTTTAGTCTCCCATCCCTTCTCTGATGTACTTTGTCTCTGTCTGTCCCTCCCACACACTCTCTGGTGGATGTGGAGATGTACACCTGCTCAGCAGCAGCTTATGTTTTGTAAGTGATGGTCATGATCAGGTGATGGCCTCTGCACCTATTGCATTCCTCCTCTAGCTGATTGCATGTGGAACAACTGTGGTGACATTCCCATAGCCAATTGCATGGAAACACAGTATAATATCTAGGAACATCATGTTGGTGTTTGCCCATGACAGTCGCTGTGAGTGGAACCTGGATCTGGTGTTTGGTAAACAGCATCACAGATTAAATCTGGATATTCCTCAAACAACATACACTGTTGAAAATAGCCTAAAGACAGGAGGGTGATGTGCCAGACATGACTACAGCATGTAAGTGTAGCTATGCTTCATTCAGACTACTGCCAGTTTAACAGGTTGTGTGTGGTAATGGCTAGTCTGCATGTTTTAATAACTAACAACACAGTGCTCTGTTTGTGAGGAAACCCCCATCTGTAGGGTCATCTGTGGACTTGTCAGTGTGTGGAACCATTTGTTTCTTGTGTTACTCACAGAACACACATCCGTGAACTGCAAAAGCATAGTGTGAGGATTGCAGTCAGTACACGGTGACAGTGATGAGAGTTACTGACATCGCATCCCTGATTGGACATACATCACATGAAACAGTGGTATGACAGTCACTGTCTGAGGTTATCACATTCACATGCCAATAATGGGCCACTGTTCATAGCTGCAGTCACAAGTCATCTATGCTTTGGACAGATGTCATGCAGTGCATATGCATGTGTTGTGCTCCCTCTGCAAATGTATGACATCTGTTATCTTGGGTTAATGGTAATATCTATGCATGCTGTTATAAGTCATCCTGAATGCTTTTGGGTATTACTAAGCCTTATCTGTGTTAAAACTGCATCACCATAGGCTGTATGGGATTGCTGGTCCCGGCGGAACCACCTGTACCACTTCAGCTGGCCATGGCACCAGGCACCAGGACATCTGGGGACCAGCCTTGAACCTCCACCTCTGTTGGCTCTGCACCACCTTCGGGTGGAAACACCACTGAGGATGGGGCTTGCCCCCCCTGGAAGCAGATCCAGACAGGAACTTGTCAGCCATCGTATGGTCCAGGCCGTGGTGCATAGGGAGCTCAATATGGGGTTTTGAGGCCAGCTACGCCAGCTCGAGGGCAGAGTGGCACAATTAGAGGGTGAGCCTGCTCCTCCTAGACAGTCCCCAGCACAGCCACCTTTGGGGCTGTGAAGGTGCAGTGGTGGCTGCCCATGGGTGGGGACCTCCATCCCACTGTTTCCATTTGGGGGCTCATGGCCTTGTGACTGCCAAACACCCCTCCCTGTCCAAGGTGTTTCCCCCACATGTGTCATATACCACCCCTGTAAGCGTCTTGCTTGTCTTGTCTGTGTTATCCCTTCCCTCACATCAATCATGGTGTCCCCAACCTTTTGTATCCATCACCATTCCTGTCTCTTGTCTTGTTTGTCTTTTATGTTCTCATTTGCTACCTCACCTACCCAACTTACCTGACCCCGACATACCTACGTGCCTTACCCAGCAGTCCTCTCTTACTGAATTAAAAAAAAGGCACATGTCCCACAAAAAAAACGTCCCATACATAACTCTCCATTTCACATACATATCTTCCTGACACACCTTATTTGGCCCAGTCAGCTATACAACATGACTGGGTTGTTGGCACCTCTCTTTGTAGAGATGATAGTCCAAATTCAGTTACTATTCTGCATGTATTTTCAGTTTACACTGATAAAGAAATGGATAGGAATGTTTGTTTCCTACCTCCCTCCTGCACATTTCTGTATTGCTTTCCTGTATTCTCCATGTCCTGCTGATGTCATCCACTATAAGCTGAAGTGCAGTCTTATAAAAGTCAGACTTGTGCTGTGGCACTTGCGTAAAGTACAGTGTACTTAGATAGGTAAGGGATCTGTTCTCCCTGCAGTCAAGTGTGTGTGTGTGTGTGTGTGTGTGTGTGTGTGTGTGTGTGTGTGTGTGTGTGTGTGTGTGTGTGTGTGTGTGTGTGTGTTTGTGCTCTGGCTTGACATTACAGACAGCCTTTTACACCAGCATGTGGGAAACTGTTATTGCCATATTCTCCTCAACAGACACTGCTAATGTCATCAGCTATATCTGATTTGTGGATTTGTGGATATGCACTATTCCCACCAGGGCAGGGTCAGAGACTGGCCTGGAGGCTAGGCAGAAGTCACTTCATCCTATATGATACTGATTACAATGACATGGCTTTCAGTCTATTCACATGGTTTGTAAGCCCTGTGGTTTTCCTGGTGAGAAACCTGTGGTCTCTCAAGCTGCTGCATGTGTCTAGTAAGGTACATACAAAAGACATCTTTCTACTGTATTAGTGTTCTGATGAGGTTCAAGTACAGTCCTGCCATACAATCCTAAGATCTGAATATGATGGTGTGACTTATGATGTGGACAACATAGGCTTTCAATACTAGTGTGGACACTTGGTGGTCAAAGTTCAGATTGCTTTTTACATGTGTTCCCAGTGCTTGCATCACTGGTTTTCAGCATAGCAAGACTGTTGTCAATGCTGTAATTAGCATGGAATTCCACTTTTCAGAAGGACAAAATAAAGACAAATTTCTGCATTTATTTGTAGATCATGTGGCTTTGTCACCAGTCATTTCTCTATGCTAGCCCTGCCTGTACTATGTTATTATCATTGGTGGATTCGATGAGTGTACCCAATATGCAAGAATCAGCAAACTTTTGAAGCTAAAGGCCATATACTTTAGCCTGAACTGTTGAAAAATAGATTCCAAACATTAAAAGGCCAAGCACAGATACATGGGGCACATCAATGGTGACAGCTCTACTGGTACAGGTCAATTCACCAACTTTCACAGTACGTGTTCTGTCAGTGAGCCAGTTGGTTATCCATCTAGTTATGTAAGGGTTAATCCCCAGCTGGGAGAGTTTCTCAATGACACCTGCATGGGGGATTGTGTCAAAACCCTAGGCCAGATCAAGATAGGCAGTATGCACTGCCTTACTTTCATCTAGGCATATCACTCACAATCAATGGGCTATGACAACATCACAGATCACCTATGGCATGACTCAGCACATACACCTTCCTGATATGGTTAAATACACTCTTAAACACACCCTTCACATGGGGTATGTCCCTGTAGAAGGGTGCACATCAACATGCATCCTTCTCTGAGTTGGGAGGATAGCACCTGATGCATGCATGTATAGACACATCTTGACTCCCCTCAGTTGTGAGGTAGACCAACATGTCATCATGGATCTTTTCTAAAAGGACACTAGTAATCTCCCGGCTGTGTGCAACAGACCCGTGTGAGTTGTTAATGCTAAATCATGTCTGTTGCATCTGATAGATGTCCTGAAAGAGGTCATCAAGTGCATGCATGATGACAACACTATTATCTGTTTAAACATGACCAGGCCATGGCATTTGACAGAAGTCCACACTGAGCTAGTCAATCTGCACTGTCAGATGTTGGACATAAACAACTATATCACCAAGTGGGAAACCAGTGGATCACATGTGGCATTTAACTATGTTAACATGTGTGAAGTAACCTATATTTCAGGTCTAGTTATCAGTTCCATGCATCGGGTGTCTGCTAGGCCCTTTCCTGTCCATTACTTAAGTGATGGACATTACAGATGATGCACATCATCCAAACAGCTACTTGAAGGATTACATATGGTGGGCTATCATTGACTCCAACTGTGATATTACTATAATACAGACAGTATAAATACACACCAAAGATTGCTGCCACAGCTACGATAATGCCTGCAATGACAAGAAAACATGGGGGTATTTGTTACATTGGGCAAACAAACAAACACACCAACCCAAGTATAATGTGGCCATTGCACCCTAGAATTAGACCAATAGGTATATGACCTGTGTCCTGGAGTACATGTTAAGTGGAACATCCACCAGTATGTGGTCATAGTACTGACTACTCCCTTGTATGTAACACAAGTACTGAATATGTGAGGGACATCCACATCAGAGGCCACAATACCCCCATAGATCTCAGTCTTCATCACACCAATAACTGAGTACAATGCAGCCTTCTTTATGTACCTCCCTGCACATCTTCCCCTGATGTGTAATTGAAGTGTACCACCTTTGTCACAGTGAGCTGTCACACAACTTATTGGCCATACCTAGGTATTCTTTTTGTGGCATAAATATTACTGTTTGATGGTGCAGAACCCCATTAAGTTGTTACACCAGATGCATGAATGTTACCTGTTTTGGTGATACACACAGTACATGCATAGATGTTTGACAACATTTATGGCATGGATAACATTCATGACAGTGTGGATTGTGTTTATTCATATATATATATATATATATAGATATAGATATATACATACATATATATATATATATATATATATATATATATATACACATATTATGCATACACGTCAACTAGCCTGCATTGCACATAATATTGCATACAAGTATAGCAGTGTCCCTCCTAACAACTCCAGCAGATGTTAAAGTGGCAGGACAGTGTGCATGATTACCCTCACAGAGTGTGGACATATCATAATAGTTGTACAAGTATGTTTTTGCAGAATCATCTCTGATCACTCTAAATCACATATATTATATCATAGGCATGGGATTACCGGTGGTATTATGCTGATGTTGTCCATGATTGTGGTTGCTTCTTTTAATGTCCATGAGCCTTTACATGTGTCCCACTTGCTGACCTCTGCTGAGATTACAATCATATTCAGGCAAATCAGTTTGCACTGCTTTACAATATGCACCCTACCCCAATTGTTTGCACAGATCCCTGATAGATGTCCTCTGCATTATTCATGAAAGGATGATTATTTCACACAGACAACCTCCCCATTCTTATGTCACCTAGTGTGACACTCACATAATACACATTTTTACCATGCAGTCCTTACTGTACCATATTGATATGTGATTTGTGTTGCTACTAGAACCATCTTCCATTGAGATGCCCTCATATGCTGCACATTAGGTTGTTTCACCTGTCCTCTTTCCCTATGTTCATTCCTACAGTTCATCTCCATGTCCCTCTTCAATACACATACTTCCCCTGAATGTTTATTTTACATGGCACTCCATGTAGCCTTACAGATCATTTACACATCTTCAGTACAGAATGCTAGGAATGGGATTTCACAGTACTCTGCACTATAGATACACTGTCCTGTACTGTGTTTGGACCATGTACTTAACATTCATACCTCTCATTTGTCCAGATTTTCATAGAATGTCCAGATGTGTTCCTTATCAAGTTTGTGGCTTTCTGCCATACCATGGGGATGAACTCAGGACTGATGTGACTCAGTATTATATACTTTTGAGTTTCAGACTTCATATCCTTCAGAACATATATCTTACAACAAACCCCTAGTTATTTTAGCACGTCTATAAGGCAAATATATCAAATATGTCCCTATTTCAGGGTCATTGTCCCTCTATTATGTTGGCCTTTGTCCAGATGTCTTGCAGTCAAAGATTGAGAGCTATCTGGGCGGTGATCATTGTGGCATTCCATGCAAAACCATGGACTGTCAGTGCTCTTATTTAAACAGGAGTGCTATCCATGTTCATTTATATAGATTCTCGACTGGCAACACTGTTGCCAGCCACATAACCTCACTTATTTACATTTAAATGCAGTGCATGGCATAAATATGCAGTGAGCACTGCTGCTTATCATGCACACATGTAAACTCAGTGTAGGCTTTGCACGAAGCCTACATGGAGTTTATTGAATCCTGGGGTATTAGTTATTTGTATTTTTTTTGCTTACCAGGTAAAGTAATAGGTTCTAGGATGTGTCTTAGCCATGACCTGAGTGCTTAAGTGCAAATTTACAACATGTTAACAAAATGTACATTACAGCATGAGAATTACATAAATGTCAGAGAGCTTTAGTTACTGAGTTATACAGATAAAACTAAGCACATACATGTTTAACATGATACATTACAGGAAAAGGATTACATCAATGTGAGGAAGTTGGTACATTGTGCTACACAATAGTCTTCTTCTTCTTTTTCTTTCAGCGGTTCCCATTAGGGGTTGCCACAGCAGATCATCTGTTTCCATTTCTTCCAGTCCTCTGCATCTTGCTCTGTTACACCAACCACCTGCATGTCCTCTCTAACTAAATCCATAAACCTTATCTTAGGCCTTCCTCTTTTCCTGTTACCTGCCAGCTTCATCCTTGGCATCCTTTTCCAAATATACCCAGCATCCCTCCTCAGCACATGTCCAAACCAATGCAATCTCGCCTCTCTGGCTTTGTCTCCAAACTGTCCAACCTGGGCTGACCCTCTAATATACTTATTCCTAATCCTGTCTACCCTCATCACACCCAGTGCAAATCTTAACATCTTTAACTCTGTCACATCCAGATCTGACTCCTGCCTTTTTGCCAGTGCCACTGTCTCCAACCCATATAATATAGCTAGTCTCACTACTCTCTTGTAGACCTTCCCTTTCACTCTTACTGGTAGTCATCTGTCACAAATCACTCCTGACACTCTTCTCCATCCCCTCCACCATGCCTGTACTCTCTTCTTCACCTCTCTTTTACACTTGCCATTACTCTGAGCTGTTGATCCCAAGTATTTAAACTCCTCCACCTTTGCTAACTCTACACCCTGCATCCTCACCATTCCTTTAGCCTCCCTCTCACTCACACACATATATTCTGTCTTAGTCCTGCGGAACTTCATTCCTCTCCTCTCTAGAGCATATCTCCACCTCTCCAGGGTCTCCTCAACCTGTTCCCTACTCTTACTACATATCACAATGTCATCTGCAAACATCATAGTCCATGGGAACTCCTGTCTGATCTCGTCTGTCAACCTGTCCATCACCACTGCAAATAAGAAAGGGCTCAGAGATGATCCTTGATGTAATCCCACCTCCACCTTAAAAGCATCTGTCACTCCCACTGCAGATCTCACCACTGTCACACTACCCTTGTACATATCCTGTACCAATCTTACATACTTCTCTGCTACTCCCGACTTCCTCATACAATATCACAACTCCTCTCTAGGCACCCTGTCATATGCTTTCTCTAAGTTTACAAAGACACAATGCAACTCCTTCTGACCTTCTCTGTACTTTTCCATCAACACTCTCAGAGCACACATTGCATCTGTAGTGCTCTTTCCTGGCATGAAACCATACTGCTGATCACTAATCATCACCTCCCTTCTTAACCTAGCTTCTACTGCTCTTTCCCATAATTCCATGCTGTGACTGATCAGTTTTATCCCTCTGTAGTTACTACAGCTCTGCACATCACCCTTGTTCTTAAAAATCGGTACCAAAACACTTTTTCTCCACTCCTCAGGCATCCTCTCACTTTCCAAGATTTCATTGAACAATCTGGTTAAAAATTCCACTGCCATTTCTCCTAAACACCTACAAGCTTCCACAGGTATGTCATCTGGACCAACAGCCTTTCCATTCTTCATTCTCTTCATAGCTATCCTTACTTCCTCCTTGCTAATCTGTTGCACTTCCTGATTCACTATCCCCACATCATTCAACCTTCTCTCACTCTCATTCTCTTCATTCATCAGCCCCTCAAAGTACTTTTCCATCTGTTCAATACACTCTTCTTGTTTGTGAGTACATTTCCCTCATTATCCTTTATCACCCTTACCTGCTGCCCATTTTTCCAAGCTCGGACCTTCTCTCTAGCTAATCGGTAAAGGTCCTTTTCTCCCTCCTTAGTGTCCATCATTTCATACAACTCTCCATATGCATTATCCTTAGCCTTTGCCACCTCTCTTTGCCATGCATCTCATCTCCTTATACTCCTGTCTACTTTCCTCATCTCTCTGACAATCCCACTTCTTCGCTAACCTCTTTCTCTGTATACTCTCCTGTACTTCCTCATTCCACCACCAGGTCTCCTTGTCCTCCTTCCTCTGTCCAGATGTCACACCAAGCACCTTTCTAGCAGTCTCCTTTACTAGCTTTGCTGTAGTTACCCAGCTGTTTGGTAACTCTTCACTGCCACCCAGTGCCTGTCTTAACTCTTCTCTGAACTCCACCTCACAATCACCCTTTTTCAATTTCCACAATTTGATCCTTGGTGCTGCCTTCACACTCCTCCTCCTCCTCTTCTTGATCACCAGCATCATTCTACAGACCACCATTCTATGCTGCCTCACTACACTTTCCCTCATCCCCACTTTACAGTCTCCAATCTCCTTCAAACTGACCTTCCTACATAGGATATAATCTACCTGTGTGCATGTCCCTCCACTCTTGTATGTCATCCTATGCTCCTCCCTCTTGTTAAAATACGTATTCACCATAGCCATGTCCATCCTTTTTGCAAAATCCACTACCATCTGACCTTCTGCATTCCTTTCCTTAACACCATACCTACCCATCACTTCCTCATTCCCTCTGTTCCCTTCACCAACATGCCCATTGAAATCTGCTCCAATCACCACTCTCTCACCCTTGGGTACAGTCATCACCACTTCATCCAACTCACTCCAAATTTTTTTCTTTCTCATCCATCACACACCCAGTTTGCTAAGCATATGCACTAACAGCATTCATCATTACACAATCAATTTCCAGCTTCATAAACATCACTCTATCTGACACTCTTTTCACCTCCAAAACACTCTTGGCATACTATTCCTTCAGGATAACCCCTACTCCATTTCTCCTCCCATCCACACCATGATAGAACAATTTGAACCTGCCTCCAATACACCTGGCCTTACTTCCCTTCCACCTGGTCTCTTGCACACACAATATATCAACCTTCCTTTTGTCCATCATATCAACTAGCTCTCTCCCTATACCAGCCATACTGCCAACATTCAAATTTCCTACCCTCACTATCACACTCCTAACCTTTCTCCTCTCTTCCTGCCTTTGGGCATGCCTACCCCTCTTCTCCTCCTTCTCCTCCTTTGGCCAACAGTAGCCCAATTTCCGCCAGCACCCTGTTGGCTAACAGTACTGGTGGCGGTCATTGTTAACCCTGGCCTCGACCAATCTGATATGTAAATTTGTATTGTTTTCCACATATCTCATTTTGGCAAATGTTTTATACCAGATGCTCTTCCTGACGCAACCCTCCCCATTTATCCGGGTTTGGGATCGGCATGAAGAAATGCACTGGCTTGTGCATCCCCAGTGGCTGGGTCTAATATATTGAATTATTAAAATTCCAAAGGTCTAGGAAGAGTTTATTTTTTTCCTTGGCTATTGATCTGCATAAAATATTAAAAAGTTAATTATTTTCTCATTTTCTCAGAAAATCTGGTCCTTAACATTTGCATCAATTGTAAAGTTCATTATGTTCTCAGACTCAAGTTTAATTTGTTGTGTCAGCAATTTTCTCCATGAGTGTGTACTTTTGGAGGTGTAAACAATGCTACACTCATTTTATTGTCTTGCCTATTGATTAGTGATATATATATATATATATATATATATATATATATATATATATATATATATATATACATATATGGTTCTAGGACGGAAGATCGACACAGAAAAGACCGACACCGATTTCACCGACGCGAAAACACCGACACGGAAATAATCGACACTACAAACCACAGGTAAGGGGTTTAAAATTCGCTAATCAAGCCTACCATGTTCAGGTAAGGTGGCAGTGTTATGCATGTGTTAAATTTAAACCCCTTACCTGAACATGGTAGGCTTGATTAGTGAATTTTAAACCCCTTACCTGTGGTTTGTAGTGTCGATTATTTCCGTGTCGGTGTTTTCGCGTCGGTGAAGTCGGTGTCGGTCTTTTCTGTGTCGATCTTCCGTCCTAGAACCATATATATATATATATATATATATATATATATATATATATATATATATATATATATATATATATATATATATATATATATATATATATACATATATACATATATATATATATATATATATATATATATATATATATATACATTCATTTCTTTTTCTTGTAAGAATTGACCTTAGTGACATTTATATAACTATGGTGTGTGTATGTGTGTGTGTGTGTGTGTGTGTGTGTGGGGGGGTGCATATGGGCATGCACATGGATAGCAGATCTTAATTATCAGCTCCTTTTAGTGTCATCACATTTAAACAAAATGTAACAGTAAAATCCCAAGAAAAGAGGAGGCAATTTTTCCAAACCCCACCACTCTTTTCCTGTTGTGATTTTAAAAGGCTGTGTCTGAGGTTCTGCTTCTGTTCTGTCTTCACTCCATTATAGTAATCTGACTTCCAAAGTCCCTCCCTCTCTCTCCTCTTTCATTGCTATTGTCTGTTATGCAATCTATTTAAGTGCTTTACTTACCTGTTGTTTAATATCTGTCTATAATACTGAGGTTCTGCCCAGTAAACCAGAATTGCTCTTAAGTAAATTTTACCTGTAAAACTACACTTAGAATTGACACCTGCAACTTAGTGTGACTAAAACACATCCACACTGCACAGATACAAGCATAAAGCAGTTAGTTTGCATGTTCAACTGCATTACTATTAAATCTTAGCACAATCTAACATACTGTAGTGCCAAACCCAAGAGACCACCCAAAGAGGCCTCTGTATAACCCATTCCATAACCTACAGTAGCTACCTAATACAGGTATGGACAACATGAATATGCAATTTCCAAATGTCTCTCTAGCTACTTTGGTAGATATGGGCATCCTGAAACAATGTAGCTACTGTCTCATGTTCACAGACAACCTTTTAACCCATAAAAAAATCACAGTATGTGAGAGAAGCACATGCATAATTTCACTGAAGGCAAAAATCTCACATACAAACAAGATTGTTAAGAACGCACACTCAGTATCCACCACACATAAGTGTTCACCACACACAAAATCCAACATATGCTGAAACACTAAAAAGCAATTTTCCCAAACCTCAAAGACCTCCTAAGCCTAGAATCATCAACATCTATGCTCAGCAATCTCTAAAAAATTCAACAAAATCAACACCAAACACCACACATATGCCTATACCCAGTGGATCTCCAAGAGCAAAGCTCATAAGGCAAATAAATGCATGACCCATTACGTTTGTTAGAGGAGACCCCCATGGTATGACACATAGATGCCTCACTCACCAGAATAAACTAGGATAAGATAACAGCTAGTTCCTTATATGGAGTCCAGTTATGCAAGCACTTAAGTCACTGCAGCATAGGTACCAACATGATTCTGTCATAGTCCGTGTGGGTGTTTATGACCTGAGACATACCTCCCTGGACTATATGAAGAGAGCCAATGTTGATCTCTCTAAATATGTTTCTTTGGCAGGTATGTGCCTTGCACTGAGGTGCATTCTACCTTCATCAAGAATGATGCCACAGTATGAACAAAAGATGATTAACTTTCATTAATTGGCTTAGTTTCTGGTGTCTTTACAGGGGGATTCAGTATTTGTCAACATACATGGTTAGCAAATTATGTTGCTTTTCAAAGGGTAGTCTGCATATTTCCCTGCTAGGCTTCTATATATTGGCTAAAACTTTATTTATTTATTTTTACATTTGTTAACCGGGTTATTCCAACTGGTCACAGAGAGCCCTTTTTCAGCAGAGATTCGAGGAGAAAAGCTCCAGGAAAATAATTAAAAAATAAGAAAAACCTAACTATTCAAGTTGTAAGATACTTAACAGTACAAAAACAGAGTGAAATATACAATATGAATATATGGGAGTGCTACAAAATCCTGAAGACCAAAACCCTGAGACCAAAATCCGAAAGTTTAAAATACTGAAAACTCAAAATGCTGAAAACGCACAGGATACCAACACTTACTATATTCCAGCACAAGTACATACAGAAACATATTACCCTTCAACTATATGCAGTGGGGCAAGCCGTCCTGCACCCTCCATGTGCGGGGCTGCACCCAACACACCTCCTGCTACTTAAATATATCAACTCCGAGATTGCACTTGTCTACACTAAGTGCAATCTCAGAGTTGATATATTTAAGTAGCAGGGGGTGTGGGGGGCTCACCCCACCACATGGGGGATGCAGGAGGACTTGCCCCCTGCTTATCCTTTGAGAAGAGTAATATAGTTAGTCTTTTATTTGTTTCTGTATGTACTTGTGCTGGAATATAGCAAGTGTTGGTATCCTGTGTGTTTTCAGTATTTTGAGCTTTTGAGATTTTGATCTCAGGATTTTGGTCTTCAGGATTTTGGGCTTTCAGGATTCTGTAGCACTCCCAAATGTATACAAGTTCAAAGTACAGTATTTTGAGAATGCGTTAACAATATGTTTGAGAAATTTGGTTAGCATTAAGTTATTTACAAGGAATGTAGCAATGCCTTTAATATAAAAAAGAATTCAGAATAACATTATGGCATAGTACAACAAAGATGCATTTAATATCATAGATAATAACTGCAGAGAGAGAGTAATGTATGTAGACAGTTTAGGTAGATACCAGGCAGATATGCTAATTGAGAGAAGAAGAAAAATTCATTAGGTAATTTCCTGACAGGTACATATCCATGCATGTTGGAAATTAATTTTTAGTTGCTTTTTGAATTTGCCACTTTTGGTAGTGGAGCAAAGGGAGAATGGAAGTTTGTTCCATGAGTATGCAATTGAATGACTGCAAAGTATTTTTCCAATATTTTTGTTTGGCTTGGTCACCTGCAGAAGGTTTTGTTATGTGCTTCTGATGCCACAATTGGGTGTGTAGGGTGTAATTATGGATATAAGGGCAGGGCAGGAGTTGGGGCTATTTAGGATGCTGTGTGCAATTTGTTGTTGTGATATTTGAAGTATGTGGCGGAGCTCAAGCCATCTTAAGCATTTCAGGGATATACAATAATGGGATTTGTAGGTATAACTGGCTGCAAATCTTGCTATCTTGTTATAGGTGGTTTCTAGTTTGGTTAAGAGATTATTCTGGAGGTTAGTATGTATGGGAGCAACATACAGCAGGAATGGTAGGATAAATGTTTGAGGCAGTATAGGTCTAGATTTGTTAGGAATATATTTGTTGTATAGAAGACCTAGTATTTGATTGGACTTTTTTATACAGTTTAAGATATGTAGGTTGAATTTTAATTGGTTGTCTATAGTAATGCTAAGCAATTTGGTGTTTAAGTCAGTGGTGAGAATTGTATTATCTAAAGATGAGATGGTGAAGTTGTCTTTAGCTGGGTTGAGTTTTTTTTTTTGAAGGAAAAGGAGAAGCTGATCTTTTTGTTGTTGAGAAGCAGGTTGTTTTCAGTTAGTCATTGATCTACTAGGTGCAGAGATTGTTGAGTGATAATGTGGAAATTGTGTATATTGTCAGAGGTGTTAATAATTGGGGAATCATCTGCATACTGCATTAAAGAAGAGTGGGGGCAGGAGACATGGAGGTTATTTGTAAATACATTAAGAAGTTGGGGGCACAGGATAGAACTGTGGGGAACTCCAGTCTTAAAAAGATGGAAAGAGGAGGAGAATGTTTGCCATCTGATGGACTGATATCTGTTTGAGAGGTAGCTGTTAAACCAGGAGGTAGTGGAGGTAGAGAGTTGAAGGCTGGAAAGTTTGTTTAAGAAGATGGGATGGGAAACGGTATCAAATGTTTTGGATAGGTCAAGGAATAGAGCTGATACGAGTTTATTATTATCTCTGGCTTGGGCAATGTTGTGTGTGAAAAATAGGAGGGCAGTGGTAGTACTGTGCAAGGGTCGGAAACCATGATACAGTATGTGGGTGTAATTAGGTTTGACTGTAAGAGATGGTTTAGTATTTGTCTAAGTATACATTTTCCAGTATTTTGGATAAGGGGAATAATATTGCAATAGGCCTGTAATTTGAGGGTTCTGTAGAATTTCCTCCCTTGTGGAGGGGTATTATGAAGAATTTTTTTCCAGATATCTGGTACTGTATTTTCTTGGATGGATCTATTGATAAGTATAAATACAGGGTATGCGATGGATTCAGCTTCATGTTTGAAAAATAATGGAGGGAGTTTGTCAGCTGATGAGGAACAGGGTTTGAGTTTGTTAAGAAGTGATCTGATGAAGGACGTTGCTACAGATGCTAGGGAGAATGATGGAAGACATGAGGTGGGAGGTAGAGTCTTTATATCAAGAGTTTCTGGTTTAGTACGTTTTTCTATTGTTTCAATGAAAAAGGTAAGTAGGCTTGCAGTTTCATTAAAAGGTTTGTTAAGGAAGGGGCTTGGTGAAAATGGGTTCCCTGGAGATAGTAGTTTGTTTATTGAGCTCCAGAATTTCTTTGGGTTGGAATGTGGGTTACTCAAAGATTTTTGATAAAATGTTTTTTTTTGTCTAGGTTGTTTGATTGCGAAGTTGTTTATATAAGTTCAGGTGATACTTGAGTTGTTATTTTTTTTCCTTGCTGTCCAGGCACTGTCTCTGTTGTTCATAAGTGATTGAGATGCCTGGTTTAGCGACATTTTAGCCTAATTTTTCTACTGGGAGCCAGGCTGTTAAGGGTATCTAGGAATATATTGTTGAAGCTTTGGACAGCCTTATTAAGGGGTAATGTGTGTGGGAATGACCAGTTTACAGTGGACAGTAATTCATTTAGGGTGATAGGGTTGTAGTTTTTAAGGTTGCAAGACTCTTTGTGTTGGTGGCGTTTGTTAAGATTGGGAGAGTGTCTTACTATTGAGGTAGGGAGGTGGTCACTAAGGAAGCAAGGTAGAGTGGAAGGGTTATGATAGCACTGGGGGTTGAATATTATTATCCAGTCGATAACTGAGGCATTCTGGGAATTTTTTTGCTGGTGCATGGGTGAGGTGATCAGGTTGGTAAAGCCATAAAAGTTTATAGAGTAGCTAGGGGATGCAGTATTAACAAGGTATCAGTCAATATTCATATCCCCAAGGATGATAGTTTCATAGGGAATGGATATAGAAATCCAAGAAAGAAACTGCTCAAGTATGGGAATGTTTTTACCTGGGAGTTGTAGATTGTGACACTGACAAGTTTTTTGTGTTGATTTAGGTTACAGGTTGCTATAAATATTTCAGTAGGGCAGAAATCAAGGATAGGTATTAGGGGGGGCTGGTCAGAGTAGAGTATAGCTACTCCTTCCCCCTTTTTTTACTTCTATCCAGTCGATTAATATTATAACAAGGGGAGAGAATTTTGCAGTTTGTAATATGAGGTTTTAGCCATGTCTCAGATAGAGCAAGTATATCTGGGTTATATTAAGAAATCTAGGCATGAAGGAGGGCACTTTTATTGAAAATGCTTTGTATATTGATTGAAAAAAAGATAGATGTTTGGAGGCTTGTGATTGTAATAAGTTTTTTTTGGACAGTTGGATAGGGGGTGCTGTATAAGTATGGTTAGAGTGCTGTTGGCAAGGGCCTGGCTTAGGGTGCATATCAGCAGATAAGAGTAGTATTGTGCTTTGAAGTATTTGTATGAAGAAATATTTGCAAGGGAACTGATGTTTTGTTTTGATGAGAGGTTGGGGATTTGCTATGTACAGTACATTTAGCTTGTGAAATGATATGGTGGTATGGTTAAAGAGAGAATGGGCAATAGGGGTAGAGTAGTTATTTGTATGGTGGTTAGTGGGATAAGAGGGTGTGGGAGATGGGGTGGTAAGAAGGTGAAGAGTATGGTAAGTGGTTAGAGCAGAGAAAAGTATTAGAAATAAGAGGGAGAGAAACAGAGTTTTGAAAGGTATAGCCATGATTTAGTTTCAGCTCAGAAATAATTCAAGGGTAACAATTTATTTAAGGTTAGTAGAAGAAATCAGGAATTAACTAAAGTTTTCTAAAGTGAGTGACTGAAAGAGTTAAAAGCAGGTAAGATTTAGGAGGGGTGGGAAGTGGGTGTTACGGTTAATGGTTATGTGGGGTATGAGTAGAGGAGGGAGATGTGTATTGGCTAGTGAGGAGGTACGGCAAAGCAGGTTTAGTTATTAAGGAGATGATGTCAGGGGTGGGTGGGAATGGGGGTAGGGTAGAGGACCACAGTGAGCCTGAGCACAGTGAGGACAAACAGACTGGGATGAGCCAGAAAAGTGGACCATGCCAGCTTCCAAGAAAACAATCAGGAAAACCAAGCTCAGTCAATCCCACTTTGGTGTATTGCAGTATCTTCCTAATAACTAGAAATCTTGTGCTACTAATCTAGTACAGTGTAGTGAAAAGGACTGCCACCTATATAGGGAAAAACAATGCAAGTATAGGCTGCAGGTACATAGATAAACCTTTTCCAAGAGAAGGAAAGTAGTTTTAAGAACTTGATCTAGGAGTACAATAGGAAGAGAAAAAAAATGGGGTGGGGAACCAGTAGTGTGCACGCTTAAAGTAAATAGGCTATAGCAAAATGTCTTCATTTTACAGGACAGATTAAATGCAACTCTAACATACACTAGTTTAGTTGAAAGCACTTTAGCGTTCCACCCACTTAGAACTTATTTAGGCATTGCCAAGCTGACAAACCTACAGACATTGCAAATAAAACCCTAATAATCCCATAGCTTGTATCTAGACCTACTGGAGACATTCAGCATTAAACCAAATACCCTATTTACAGGAGACTTAGCCATCTGTAGACTGGAAACATATGCTGCATCAAACTTGTAAGCATAATGATTCCTGCACTTTATTAATTCAAATACCCTTGACCAGATAGTGTGCACTCTCAGCAGAAGTTCAAAAATACTGGACCTGGTACTTACCAATATGGAAGAGTGCTACACATCCCCTAGTGCTGCATCCTTATTGGAGAGGTTGGAGCACAACGCTGTGTCCTTCTAAATAAAAAATCAACTCAGTAACTCCAGGAAAAACTGCAGCATGAACTATTTTAAAGCAAACTACATCCTATTAAGCATTAATTTGTCAAAATCCAATGACCCTTCTAATCCTGAGTTCACAGCAACCTATGCAGAATTGTTCAGAGAGACCGTCTACACTCATGACAATGGCTGTATAGTGGCTGCTATACCTAGTAGAAGTAATCCCAAAACAAACTCTAAATTTTGTGCAATCCTAACCATAATAGGGTATGTAACAAAAGGAAAAAAAGTCATGGCTAAAATCAGGAAGAGCAACTCCCATAATCATAAGAGCTCTCTAATTAAATTAAACAGGAATCTAAGAGGACTAGTTAAGTCCAACAAGGCCTTCTACATCTGTGTCCTTAACCTCAAAGGCAAAATGGTGGTCAATAGTGCCACCTTCACTGAGCAGAGCGGGATAGAGAATCCTTTCCTACTCAGGCATTTCAAAGAATGTTGGGGAAAAGCACTATATAATATTGTTAATGATAAGCATGAGCTGAAAATGCTGTTAATATTGCTTCATCTTTTCAATGTTGTAACTGCCCTCTTGTTTTTGTTTTGTGTGTTTATTAATCAGAAGTGGGGGTGACACAAATGGGGATATATGTGTATATGGTGACTGGTACACAATGTAGAGCAAAGATGCTGTATAGCTATGATCTCATACCCTTTATACTTCTCTTTGGTTTATAATCTAGAAACTAATAAGTAGTTTAATAGTGAGAGGAAGTATCCTAGAGCTGCCTGGCCCATTGCTAAGCAAAACTGTATTACACCATTTAATATATCTTATATTGCATTGATTGCTTAGAGTAATGTTTGTAACTGATCAGTGTGTCCAGTCCATCGGTTACAGATGTGACATCTACAAAATTGACAGAGTGTATAATGGTTCCTGTGGGACAACTTGTTCACATACCCATACTCTTAGTGTTATGGAATGTCAAAGGACTTTCTACACATTTAAAACTAAAGCACTAATTGAATGGATGAGAAGAAAAGACCCCCATATTATTTCATTACAATAAACCCAAATGTAACAAAAAAAAAATAAACATTTCTGATTAGTACAAAAGCATGATGGTGCTCTTTTAATATCCATCTCTATAAACATGATAGTGGAGGAATGGTAAAAGGGCAACATAGGAAGGTAGCTAATGCTAACATTTCTGTAAGATAATGATAATGTATGGCTAATAAACTTTTGTATTCCCAAATAATGATGAAATACAAGCATGGGGGTAATAGAATTAAAGATGGAACATCATATTAACTATATATATATATATATATATATATATATATATATATATATATATATACAAAATAAGTGTGATATTGTACTACAAGGGGATTTTAATACAGTCTTTGACCCAACATTCAGCAAAATGCCAGAAGGATTGTCCAGGACAGCTAGGACTACAATGATGTCAAATACAATCAGCATGACAATTGAAGGGTGAGATATCTGGAGTGTACGTTAATTATACTGGAGGTATAGCCAGCAGGTTAGAAATGGTTTTGATTTCATAATGATTGATTCCATAAATGGAGCATACAAGTATTGTTTCTGCTGCTCTCTCAGATTATACCATGATACTACTGTCCTTGATATTAACATCGAGCAGGATACCCATATTTCACTGGAGAATTATTCCTTTTTGGTTTCATGCTAAACAAAAATATCTGAAGATTATTAGAAATTGGCTTAGTTCCTCTGGTGTAAACACCTGAGTGTGGGCATCTCTCACGATAAGGCATGGAGAGCTTTGAAAAAAAGGACTCCAGCATTAGTGTCAACTTCTTACTAGAGCTATAGATTAGCTCTAAAGCTGGGTTTAATTAATACTGAAGCGAGATTTAAAGTAATAAAAAATAAACTTTGCAGATATCAGGACAACTTAACATTCCAGAATTTAACATCACTAAAAAGACATGTAAAACTTTACAGATAAGCCACAAAAGCCATATTCCTGACAAATGGGAACATTACAGATTATGATATTGGGCTAAAGGTATTAAATTACCCAAAGTCATTGCCAAGAGATGTCAAGGGAGAATAAGGGAATTGGGTTTGAACACATGCATTCTCCTGAGGGGGGTATCACAACATATATATTAGAAAATTAATATGTTTTTTTTGTTGCCAAGTTATAGATCCATTTAAATTTTAGCAAATGCAAGATAAGTGGCTGTGATTTCAATATATTGTGTCCATAATTTGTTTTAGCCACCAGTAAACCCTGCTGTCGCTAGGGGCTGATCCTGATATTTTATTACATGTTTGTCAAATCATCATAGTACAGCAGTTTTGAGTACTTAATAAACCAAGTGAGCTAAAATAACACATAGGATTAAGAATCCTAAAGAATGGCAAACATGTTTCCCCTTTGTTGGCAGTTACAGTGTTTTCTCAAGGAGCAGGCTTCATAATTTCATTAAGTGTTTTACTACTGACATAGAGCGCTTGACATAGTTGAATCCTTCATGTAGGCATTCTCTCCTCTAAAACTAACATCATAGCTGGTGTTCTCTACAGCTATACCAGTGGCTGTGGAGAGCCTCACTGATTATTCTGCATTGTGAGGATTGCCCTGCAAAAGTTGCTGTTGGTTGGGAGAAAATGACAAGATCATTCATTCACTGATTACATATTTGTGATATGACCCTGTTGTTAAAAAGCCATTATACCATGACCCCCCCAAAACGTGCACGCTGATTGGCCAGCGTGCCTGTTGTAAATCGAGTTATACTAATGGAAAAAGGTCCGGTCGCCCGGACTTTTTTCCATTAGAATAACTCGTTTTTTTAAAACACTGTCTCGCTATGTTAAATGGGTTTAACATAGCGAGACAGCTTTAAAATAAGCAACGGAGATCTCCGTTGCTTATTTTAAAGCTGTCTCGCTATGTTAAACCCATTTAACATAGTGAGACAGTGTTTAAAAGCAGAAAGCAAGATCTCCGTTGCTTTTTTTAAGTTTCTATGTTAAATGAGTTTAACATAGCGAGACAGTTTAAAATAAGCAACGGAGATGTCCGTTGCTTATTTTAAAACTGTCTCGCTATGTTAAACTCATTTAACATAGCGAAACTAAAAACAACGGAGATCTTGCCTTCTCCGTTGCTCTTGCCCACAGCTCTGATGTACTGCGCAGGCGCGCAGTACATCAGAACTGCCGCGGATGCCAGACTTCTGCGGAAGGGCAGTAAACAGGCATTATACTATGTCATTATTTAAGAAAAGTAATAGTTTCTTTTCTTAAATAATGTCATGGTATAATAGCAATAACCCACTTCTGGGTGTGAAGCCCTCGGGACCAAACCACGCCAACCGTGGGTAAATTTAGCATTACCCACACCCAGGTGTGGGTTATTGCTATAATAATGAATGAATGAAAATGGAAGAGGTAAGTGCTATTGATCAGCAACCTCTTTCATGGACTTATATAATAACTGGCAGGACATCAGACACTATAACTCTTAGCTTCATTGCTCAGAAAGTCTTGGTAAAGTAACAAATAATGGTGGTATAAAGGTACAAAATTAGAAACACCTTTAAAATGTTACTTCAATTAAAAAGTTTATAGAAGCACATGCTTTGCATGAACACATATTTTCTAAACAATAAGGAGTATAAAACTTTAGTTTCTGACATTATTGGCTGAGTGATTAAGCAGCAAATCAACTTTTTCTATAAGAGGCAGAGCAAAAATATGAGGCAAAATCAGGGACATTCTGTGAAATCAGGGACGATGATAGGTAGACATTACTCCATGATGAGTTGAATAAAAGTAACTTGTCCCTGCTGTTGTTTGTTGTTAAGCAACAGTTACTAATGGGGTGTTGCATTACTAGTATCACATAACTTATTGCTATTTGCTAAAGATGGCATAACACTTGTACTACTACTACTACTATGGCTTATGTTTTGTGTAAGTTCATGTATGTGAAGAAAATCACTAATTTTTATCTGTGGACACACAAAATAAATGCCAGGCATATGTATAACTCTTCTGAGTAGCAGTAAAAACTTCAGTTAATAATAAATGATCTTTCAAAACAATGGTGTAATACATATGCAGTATTCATACTCTTAAAGTTTCTTGTGATCCGGAGACCTTCACACTTCAGTCTGTATAAATATATTTTGATGTGGACTTAGTGGCTGCCTCTGCTCCCAACCACATCAATACTAAAACCATCCCTGTCCAGAGGCTTGTGTGGGAACTTGAGATGGTGTCATTATTTCTTTAATTTTCCTCACAATCACACCTCAGTCCTGCACAGGAGACCATTATAGTTTGGGTTGGGGTTGGATAAAGTTTGATTATTGTTTATTTTACTTATCTCACAGACTTCAAAGGTATGCAAAGAAAGAAATTATAGCTTATGTAGGGGCATCAAGTTGGAATACCTTACTGTGATCTTTATCTTTTTTTTTTTACTTCTAAACGATTACACATTATGCACGATTGTGCTATAAAAGTCAATTTCAATGCAAAAGCAGACACAATGTCTACAGCTAGAATATTTTTATTGTCTTGAAAGAAAAGTAATTACTTGGTTTAAAATGTAAAGTGTTTTATTGCTTTATGACTTCCTAGCAGCTACACAGTTCTGAGCAAATATCTGAGAGATATTTATTTCTCAAAAAGAGATGTTAACTCCTGTTAAGTTTCTGTTTAGCCTGAGAAATGAAGTCAGGTGACAAAGAGTGATGTCACCCAAGCTAACCCAGCAGTAATTTATAAATAACAACCCAGAAGTAATCTGTGATATTAATTTAAGAGCTCTCTCAGAGAAAGAGAGAGAGAGAGATAGACTGTACATTTTGTATTCTGTCTTTGACCTGGAAACATCCAGTCATCATCACATCTGCACTGGCTGTAAGCAAAATTCAGGGTATAGTATCTCCTTTAGATACAGATAGGAATGTAGTAATTATTAGTTTAGATGTTTTCTGTATTTATTTCAGACTGTTCTGCAATGTTGTTTTAAAATATTTCCTGTGATTTTGAACTCTGAAGTAACTGTGTTTGTTTTCCGAGTATTGTCTTGTGTTTTGTATTATTTATTATTAAATATATTTAAACTGCTCTTTGTGGCTGATATTTGTGAGACATATTTAAGCTCTTAGAGTACTTGCATAAGTATTTGGTGACACTGTACACGTTACTCCTAAATAGCCTTGCAAGTCTTGGTCAAAACTACCATTTGGATTTATAGTAACATTACAAAGTAAGATTGGACACCCTTTGATAAGGGCTTAAAGTAGCTGATAAAGAGCTGGCTGGTGGGAGTGATAACTACCTCATAGTCTGGGCAAAAGAAGGCATAGCTAGTAAACATGTGCCAGCCTTCTGCAGACATGTGTGTGTGGTTGTATATAAATCAAATCTCAAAGTGCATGTGTGTCAGCTATGTGGGCAAGGACACAAAGCCTTGGTTTGACAGAGAGTGTGCTGGAGGTCCTAGCTTGGCCACTTCGCTGAGATCTCAACCCTATAGCTGTGCCAGTTGGGAGTCTTATTGGGGATCTGGAGAAAGAACCAGCCCCAGACTGACTTTGATCTCTGTGTGCTCTTAAGGGAAATTGCATTTTACTGTGTGT
The DNA here is from genome assembly GCF_019279795.1 of Protopterus annectens. Taxonomy (NCBI): domain Eukaryota; kingdom Metazoa; phylum Chordata; order Ceratodontiformes; family Protopteridae; genus Protopterus; species Protopterus annectens. The sequence continues at coordinate 1,065,860,330 of NC_056735.1, read as the reverse complement.
GTACTTGTCATTCTCCCATTGTGTATGTCCCTCAATGTTGCCAGTGGTGAGGATTGAGGCTCCTTGATTACTGGCCCAATGCTGGGGCTTCACACACATATACATTTGCCTGCCTTTTTGGTGTAGATGTGAGGAGGCATGCTATGCATATGTATCACAGCAGTCATTTGAATATATATGACTATGGCCATTTGAGCCTTTGCTTTCATCCTTCTCGAACATGAGTCATATGTACAGCCAGTGACTTTCTATTTTGTGCTGTAGGAGACAAGCAGTGCTCCCAGACTGAATGCACATATCCTCTCAAACATTGCCTTATTAGTTTATTGTGAGCTACTATTTTGGCAGCTTTGGAAACTACTTATGTCTACTTTGAAAAAGCAAAATAAGACCTTGATTTATTTTCTTACTCATGATTTTTGCTTAGATCACCACTAGTACAAAAAGATGGGGAAATTCTCTAAAATGTTCCTGATGGAATCTACAACACTATGGATTATGGGGGTTGCCCTGGCCTAATTCAGTTATTTCTTATTCAGTTGTTATTATGTTATCTTGGTAAATTAAAGCATGTTGAAAGCATACAAAAAATGTACACTTAACAGCAACACCGCATATCTTTATTTCTTTCTTTAGTCATACTTTTTGTTTGGATTGTCACTGGATGAAAAGGTTGTTAAAAAAGCTCTAAAATGCACTTCACAGCATCTAGGAAGTCATGGCTTCTAGCAAAGCTGAAGAGTAAGGCAAATTTTAAGAAAAGGGAAAAAGTAAAATATGAAAAATGTAGAAATTTTGAAATGGAAAGAAACAAGAGAGATTGTTTGTGTGTGTGTGTGTGTGTGTGTGTGTGTGTGTGTGTGTGTGTGTGTGTGTGTGTGTGTGTGTGTGTGTGTGAGTGTGTGTGTCTGTGTGTGTGTGTGTGTGTGTGTGTGTGTGTGTGTGTGTGTGTGTGTGTGTGTATGTGTGTGTGTGTGTGTGGCGGGGGTGAAACAGTAGACAGGGGGATGCCATAAAAGTCTTCACCTATGGCTCTATTTCCGTTAAGGTTCATGCTGTATATAGGGTTGCTGTAAGGTAACATTATTGCAACTAAATGCTAGTCACTGTGATTGTCCCTTTATGAGATGGCCAACATGGTGTGGTACACAAACCTATCATAATGTAAGACCACTGCAGCTACAGTTCAGTCACTGTGTAGTACTCCAAAACTTTGCAGCATGAACTAAAAGGTTCTTTATGAAGGGTGGCAGTGACAGAAATATTCAGTGCCTGCTGAATCACTAGATCTAATCTGACAGTCACAAGTATATTAGTAAAGAATTCTGGACAAAGCCAAAAATAATGGAGGGCCAAAGACCCCAAATTAGGGCCAATTTTAAATATTAATATAATTCACTTAAAACATAAATAAAACAACAGGTTTTACATTAGCAAGTGTCTTTTGAAGAATAATAAGTATGAAACTCTAACGTCTGGCATGGTTGACTTGTCTGTAATCCTCAATGATTTACAAGAAAATCAAAACATTTTGAGAGGCACAGGTCAAACAATATGATAAAAAATTACGACAATTCTGCAAATGATATGATGGTATACATATCATCATCTGCAAACAATCAAAAATAATCACATACTATCTAGTAATTGAAATAACTTCTCAATGTCATATTCCAGGTTCCTCAAATAAATCAGTACATCAGCTGCAAATAAAGAAATGTCTATTTCATTCTGTCATGCCAAATAACCATTTCACTTATATTTACCTGTAGTCCATTACTTACCTCACTCACATCTTGATTAATATGTGTGCTTTCACCCTTATTACCAGTTCCTTAATTTTTCCATTGTCTCACCTCAGCAATTGTCCTTCCAAGGGGGTCCTCCATGTAGGTCCTAACTCTCTGTGCCAGCACACTGCTAAGTAATACACGTGGACTATGGGAAAGGGTGACATCTTTTTCTTGCCCCACTTGTCACTGCACAAGCAGACCAATTTACCATAATCTCACTTTGGTGAATCACGCAATACTGTAACCCATTTCTGAAACTTTGATCTCAACCTTGCCTGCTCTAATCCCTTAAAAATGAAAGTCCACTTTACCATATGGAACACCTTCCAAATGTCAACAAAAAAATATATATCGCTGTTGTTTCCCAAATTTCATTCTCAGCCTGAAGGATAAATTTCAGTTGCTAACAAATTTCTCCACAATCTTCCCTTTCATGGTCTCATTATTACCTGTTTGTCAGGCTGGTTGTGGATTTCTGTAACTTTTACATTAAAACCAAGGCAAATATTTTTGCATCGACATTGATAAGAGAAAATACCCAGTAACTCCTCAAGTCCACTCACTCTTGTCCCAGGTGGGGAGGTAATAGCATAGAACAAAGCCTGAAGACACTGTCTCTCTCTGCTCCCTCATTGTATATTTCTCTCAAACTGTCAATGAGAGTGATCACAGGCATCTTATAACATTCTTCATAGAAGGCATCCTTTCCTAAGGCCTTCCGCTTCTCCTTCTTTAACTTACAATAGACTATACCCCTTCTTTACTTTTGGATCCCTCCTATCCATCTTTATCTAATCTTCCTTACCTCCACTCCAAAAATCCTTTCAGCTTAAGCTTTAAATTATGCCATAGAAAGGTCTCATCACCTCTTTGATCCTTTTTTACATTTTCACATCTTACCATCATGCCATCAGTTCTTGTTGCCCTTTCTCCTTCTTCTTCATCATGAAATATTTTCCAACATTGCATTCAGCAAAAACCCTGCCTTCTGACCAGACCATATTCAACAGCTTACCTTTCTAACTCTTCAATGCTTGCTGTGAAGGCTGCCAGCCCAACTAGCTGGAATTTGGTAAATAATTCTGTCATTTGTGTATAGAAATATGATTTATATGCTTGTCTTACAAATGTAAGAAAACTATATGCTATGTGTACATTAAGCAACTAGTGCAGAAGTATGTGTTGAACAGTTTGTTAGGTACTGAGCTTCAAGAATGTAACCACAGTGTACCCTACTGGAAAGAACAGAAACTGATGTAAATTATATGCCTGTGCAAATGCATGTTTCAATTGTAGTAGCTGGAACATACAGAGTTAACTTGCAAACCCTAAAGAAAATAAGCCAAAATTGTTTACGATTGTGTTATCTCTCAGTTTCAGCAAGAAGACAGAATGTATACAGCTAGCGTTTCTTTCTATTGTCTTAAGACAGAAATAATTACTAGGTTTAAAATGTAAAAGTGTTAATTGTTTTACGACTTTCAGTTCTAGATAAACATCTGTGAGATAAGTATTTTTCACAGAGAAATGCTAAATTCTGTCGGTATCTGTTTAGTGTGAGAACTACAGGCAGGTGTCAAATAGTGATGTCATCTAGCTAACCCTGCAGTAATGTGTATTATTAATTTAAGAACTATCTAGATGTTTTCTGTATTTATTGAGACTGTCCTGCAATGTTGTTTTAAAGTATTTCCTGTGATTCTGCACTCTGTTGTCACTGTGTTGTGTTATTGAGTATTGTCTTGTGCTTTTATTATTTATTATTAAATATATTTAAACATTTTAATTGTGGCTTGTTTGTGGCTAGTTTGTTTAGATATATTTAAGCTCTTAATGTACTTGCATATATATTTGATGACACTGTATAGGCCACTCCTAAATACTTTTAAAATTTGGTCACACTTACCATTTGGATAATAGTAACATTACACAATAGAATCGATCACCCTTTGGGAAGCGCCTTAAAGTAGCTAATAAGTAAGGGTGGTTGGTGGCAGTGATTATTACTTTATAGTCTAGGTAGCAGGGGGCATAGCTAGTGAACCTGTGTCAGCCTTTCCCAGGAGTATCTGTGTGTTTGTATATAAATCAGATCTCAAGGTGTGTGTGTGTGTGTGTGTGTGTGTGTGTGTGTGTGTGTGTGTGTGTGTGTGTGTGTGTGTGTGTGTGTGTGTGTGTGTGTGTGTCAGCTACTTGGGCAACGACATGAAGCACTGGATGGACAGAGAGGGTGCTGGGGGTTTTGGCTTGACCACTTGGCTGAGATCTTAACCCTATAGCTGTGTCAGTGAGGAGTCTTATTGGTGATCTGGAGAGAGAGAGAGAGAGAGAGAGAGAGAGAGAGAAAGACCAGCTCTTGACTGACTGTGATCTCTGTGTGCTTCTAAGGGAAATTGTACTTTACTGTGTGTGTACTTGTTATCCTCCCAATGTGCACATCCCTCACTGGTGTTTGTGGTGAGGATTGAGGCTCCTTGATTACTGGGCCAGTGCAGGGACATCACACTTGCCATCTTCTCCTTTTCCCTTATTTTTGCCTGTAGTCCATTACTTACTTCACTCACATCTAGATTAATATGCGTGCTTTTCACCCTTATTATCAGTTACTTCATTTTTTTATTGTCTCACCTCAACAATTGTCCTTACCAGCATATTTGATGCACTTTTAGTGGAGATTTCACTGAAACTCAACACTTTCTTTTGCTCTTCTTTTCTCTTTGCTTGTTAAAACTTTACATCTCCTCTATAACATGCTTTCCATTTGCCAGTCTAGCCTCACTATACCAAAGGCATAGTTTTCATGTCCAGCACTTATCTTTGTGTCTTTCCCTATTATCAATTATTTCCAGTGAAATATATGCATGGTCTGAAAGTCATCTGTCACCTATCTTTTCTGCCAACTTGAATTAAAAGCATTTCCATTAACAAAAATCTATTCACTCTGCTAGCTTGTTTTGCATATCCAATGTAGAAGACATATTTGCCACTCCTCAGGTATCATGTTCACAATACTTCCTATAATCTACCTTCTTGTGCATCCCTCTCAAGATCTGTCCTGCATTTAAATTTCTCTCTTCCCTTCCAAACTTCATATCCATCTCATAACTGACTACTACATTAAAATACTCTGCAAAAATCTCCCTAGCTCATTGTCATACCTCATGCTGCCACATTTTATAGAATTTTTCAAAAACACAAAGATCATCTTCATTGGGTCTATACAGACAATCAATTCTCCAATACATACAATTCCACGTTCACCCATCTACCTTATCCATCCTTTATCACTAACCATAATGGCTTCTTCAGTGAACATTTCCATGATCACTACCCCCCCTTTTCCTTCCACTCTTAGCCATGCTACATATTATCATATTCCAACACCTTCCCATCTTCATAGCTTTTTTGTATTTATTTTTAGTTTGGAGCATAATGATATCCCCTCTCTGTCTGTTCAGCTGCCTAGTTGATTTCCCTCTCTTCACTGGAATTCAAACTACTCTTACATTCCATGAAATAAGTATCATCCTCTCTCCCTCCAACTTCCCTTTCCTAACCTAACAAAGATTCACACAGAAGCTTGAACCTCATATGTTACTTATGAAGTAGTTCAGAACAGATCATTGGTCCCTTCCTAGGCTTATACATAGTTACACGAGCCACTGCAATGGCTAGACCATGCATTGGATAGCTACAAACATGGATTGTCCCTGAACCCTGGTATCTCTACCCACCTCCAAACACTACCACTGATGCTGCCAGTTGCCCATAGCCCTTGCACATCAAGAACTCAAATCAAACCTCCTGCTTCTTCCCTTACTTCTAAAACAACTACTTCATCAGAGTCTGGTGGTGCATTCTAGTCTCCTTAGCCACTCTTGGGCTTTTACTATCACTACTCCCCTTTAAGAGCCTCTTTTCCAATTCACCTTCCAAGTATCTTTGATGCAAAGGGTGTTTTTATATATTTTGTGTCTGATGAGAGGTTCAACTGAGATGAAGTAGGCTTCCAACATTACCCTAGATTAACCACCTCACATTAACATCTGCATTGATATGCCCAGTCAGCTCAAGAGAAAAGAAAATTAAGATTATTTTATATATAAACAGCATTGATCTTATTACCATTCCTCACTTGCCTTTGCATAGTGCAGATGAATGTGATAAGCGATGTTTTAAAAAGAGTTTTATTACACCTTTTTGTTTAGAAGCAGGTGATATCAGTAATATTTTGAAAAGGAACTGGAATTTATTGTTAAATGAAAGAGATTTAGTGGATAAGTTGGGTAACCACCCTACTATAATTTTTAGGAAGGGTAGGAACCTGAAGAACATAGTGGAAATCAATATTAGGAAGTCCTATATGATTGAAAGTACTTGTGAATCATGTAATCATTGTAGGTATATTGCTACAGGGTCTAGTTATACTGTTAACCACTATGTTTTTAAGGCTAGAGGTATATACAATTGTAACTCTAAATCAGTGGTGTACTTAGCTTCCTGTCAGTCATGCCCAGCATTTTATGCTGGGAAGACTGACAGGAAGCTTAGAGAAAGGATTTACAAACACATCTATCACATTAAAAAGAAGAGTAACACTAATGTGTTGGCAAGACACTGTAACGAGTAGCAGACTCCCCATTTTCTTTTCAAAGTTATTGATCAGGTGATGGCAGATGGAAAAGGTGGACCTTGTCAGTTGTTGTTGGAAAAGAGTGAATTGTTATGGCAGCTTATATTAAATTCTTACACTTTGCCTGGTATAAATGAGGTTGCTTCTTTGTCTTGTGTTTTGAAGCTGAAAATTTGCTTTGGTAGAGTCTTCTTCTTTTTTTCTTATCATTGCATACGTGATTAGGTAATTAATCATTTTATTTGTTGATCCATTAACAAATTAATTGATTTTTCATATGAATTAGGTAAGAGTTTTTAATCATGTAAACTTGTTAGTACCACAATGTATTATTTTTCATTAATTTTTTTGTAAGTTTTTGTAAGTTAGTGTAGGGTAATTTATGATGTTTGGGACTGTTTTTTCTATATGGGTGGTTGAACAACAATGTATTTTTTAGCGTAGTTTTTAATTGTTATCTGTTGCAATGTATTTGTAATGTATCTTTAAATATTCCAACGAATCCTGGTGTAATAAGCATTGGAGCTGATTGGTTGGAGTTAGCACCTTTTTGGTTTTAAAAAGTTGATACATTATTTTTACGTGTTTGTCTGATGAAGTCTGCCTACCTGGGTAGATGAAAAGTGCTTTACATTAAAAGTCCATTTGGTGTTTAAAGACTGTTCAGTGGCTGTTTTTTTTTTTTTTTTCAAAAGTTTGTTTTTTCTTGTGGCTTTCATTATTTTATATATAGCATAACCACCAGAAATGTGCACTTAGAAATGGACCCTATCCATATACTTTTCCCTCATGTAGAGGTGAAAAGTTCACTCTAGGTTAATACAGAATAATAGGTAGCTTCATCTTCTAACCCCGTATACATTTAAAAATTTAATAACATTTACATGTGACATTGTGACTGAAAGGATGATGATGTGGCATCCTCATTCACATATTGCTCATTTATCAGACAATTATAGGAATGTATACATAAGGAAAAAAAAAGATGTTGAAACTATTAAACAGCTCTATTTTCCTCCTCTTTCCTTTGACATTGATTCATGACCAGTCCATGTTCTCCTGTGATCCCTCATCTGCTGACAAAGCCCTTTACAATAACCCTAGGATATCAAACTTGTCAGATACATTTGGGAAGCATGGCTAGACTTAAAAAGGCCCCCTGGGGTCATTAGCCTGGTAAAACTATGATTTTAAATGTCCTCAGTGTTGTACTCTAATATCTGACTGGAAATAGTTAAAATATTTGTAGTGACAAAAGAAGAGGAATGAAATTTAAAGCTGTATAGCCTGAGCCATTCCAAATCAATCATTTTCCTTGTATGAAAATCAGTCTTCAACTTTTCCTTCAATTAATAATAAACCTTATCAATAGAACTTAAGGCAATGCCCTAACAAAATTCCTAAATATTTAATATGCGTCACTTGTTATATGTAATCATATTTTAGCTCCAAAACCTGAGATGGACTGAAATTTATAGCTATCACTTGAGTCTTTTTTATTTTTTACCTAAGTACATCACATATTATCTAATAATTGAAAAAAAAACTTAATGTCATATCCCAGGTTCCTCAGATAAATCAATACATCAGCTGCAAATAAAGAAATGTTTATTTCCTTCTGTCATGTCAAATAACCTTGCAAATTGGCATACTCTCTATTACTCCTATTTACTGTAAATGAAAAGCAAATAAAACTAGAGACAAAAGGCACACTTTCCCTGCTCCTTTTGGAATTGTAAAATGCATTGACACTCCTGCATGAACTTTCACTTTGATAATCTTGGCTAATGATATTGCCATGATTAATGCAACAAATGTTATAGGTAACCAAAACTGTAAAAATTATCTGTGTTAAAGAAAACCACCTCACTACCTCAAAGTCATTCCCTGCACCCCAACTCATGACCTTTAACCTATCCTTTTTTAGCTATGCAGACATCATTATCCCCACTTTCAGTATCTTATTGTATGCCTTTCCTCTCTTAACAAATCCATACTGACCATTTTCAATAAATCATTGAAGATACCACACCAGCATATTTGCAGTTATTGACATGAATAATTTATAACCATGAACACTGATAAAGGCATATACAATGAAAACAAAATTAGTTATTTGCCCTCTTTTAGAATAATGGGTACCACTATCCTTTTTCCAAGAAAGGTGATGACCTTTGTTCAGAAAAACTTTATTATAAATTTTAGGATTATCAGGTAACAGTTGCTGTTATCACTTGTTCAAAGCTCTACTAGAAGAACATCAGTATCTGGAGTTTTGTCCCTTACCATTTCATGTAAAATGCTCCCTTGATCTGCCTGGATTATGGATGCTGTGATGCCTGTGCCCTGGCACAGCAATCAAGAAGCCTCAATCCTCACCACTAACACCAGAGAGGGTGTCTCATATATGAGGAAAGGATAACAGATACACATGGTAAAGTGCAATTTCCCTTAAGAGCACACAGAGATCACAGTCAGTCCGGGGCTGGCCACTCCCTTGCTCTCCAGGTCCCCAATAAGACTCCCCACTGGCACAGCTATGGGGACCAGATCTCAGCTTAGTGGGAAAGCTAAAATCTCTAGCACCCTCTCTGTCCAACCAGTGCTTCATTTCCCTGCCCAAGTAGCTGACACACGCACATACACACACACACACACACACACACACACACACACACACACACACACACACACACACACACACACACACACACACACACACACACACACACACACACACACACACACATGCACTTTGAAATGAGATTATATAACCAGGCACTCCTGGAGAAGGCTGGCACAGTTTCTCCAGCTTTGCCCCTTTCTCTCAGACTACACAGTAGTTCCACTTGCCATCACCCACTAATACTTATCAGCTACTCAAAGGCCCTTAAAAGGGTGTCCAATTATTATTGTGCAATATTATTATCCAATTGGTAGTTGTGACTAAACAGTCAAGGCTTATTTAGAGTGACTTGTCAGCAAACTCTATAAATATGCAATGTACTATAGAGCTTAAATTATCTCTACACAAACTAGCCACAGTTAAAAGGTTTTAAAATATTTAATAATAAATAATAAAAACACAAGACAAAACTTTCTACTACACAGTGCTAGTCAAAAGTTCAGAGATCACACAGAAATACTTACAATAAATCAGTAGTACAGTTCTGACATCACAGAAAAACACGTAATCTAATCTTTCTAGTTCCTAGTTATTTCTAAAAGAAAACACAAGTCTAACATAACTTATATATGAGCAAGACAGTGCTGTGAGTTGGATGGTCCAGACAAAAATGCTTAATAATCTCTGGTTCTCTCTGTTTAAATTGAAATTGCAGTTCTGATAAACATTACACCATTCTTCACAACTTCCTGGGGTTCCCAGGCCAACTGAAACTGCATCTACATTATTTTACACCTAGGCAGAAACCAGAACAATAAAAATATATTTGCATGTTTAAATCTAGCAATCTAACTCATTGTTAAAAGAATAGAAAGAATGTGCAAGCCCAGATGGAATGACTCAGAATCTTTAACATCTAAGGACAAAGGACAGACATGAAATGCTTGTCTTAGCTTTCTTTACAGCAGTGGGCAATGTTGTTACATTTTTTTGAAGTTCAACATTTCACAGCATATTCTTTCATTTAAGAAAACAAGCCTGTATTTCAACATTCATATTTACAAATGACAGAATTATGTACCAAGTTTTATTTGACTAGGCTGGCAGCCTTCACCCATCTCGACCAGTCTTCACATCCCCCCGCCCCCAGAGAACTCAAACGAGTTTTTCAAGAGACCCTTGAGAAACGCTGCTTGAGAGAGTTAGGTCTATCTGAGTATACCTTACCCTATTCCCTGTCTTGAGAGCCCATCTGCATTGGCATTTCTAATCCCATTGCAGTGCTGCACTGACACATCATATGCTTGCAACCCAGGCACCATCTTAGCAACTTGGCATTTTGCTGGCTGGCTCTGTTTAACCATGTTAGGGGGTTGTGATCTGTCATAACAGTGAATTTTCTTCCATACTGATAAGGCTGAAGTTTCTGCAGTGCCCACACTATAGCAAGAAATTCCATTTCTACAGCTGCATAGCATTCCTCCCTGGGTTGGAACCTACAGCTGAGATAAACCACTGGGTGCTCTTCCCCCTCTAAAGAAATCTGGCTAAGTACAGCCCCCACCCCTTGGTTCAAAGCATCCACCTGCACAACAAATTATTTGCTGTAATCTGGACTGGCTAACACAGGGGTCCTCCCAAAGCTTCTGGAATGCCTGTTCACATGCTGGGGTCCACACTACCTTACCTGGCCGGTTCTTCCTTGTCAGGTCTGTGAGGGGAGCAGCTACAGTACTATATCTGGGGATAAACTTTCTGTAGTACGCTGCTGTCCCTAAAAATACCCTCACCTGCTTTTTGCTAACAGGTGCAGGCCATGCCTGAATGGCTTCCACTTTGGCAGGTTCTGACATTATCTTGCCACTCTCCACTCTATATCCTAGTTAGGAGAACTCCGCCATACCAACCTGACATTTCCTCAGCTTAATAGTCAACCCTGCCCTCTGTAGTCTGCCCAGCACCTCCCTGACATGCTGAAGGTGCTCTAGCCAGGAATGCCTGTAGATGCAATATCATCTAGGTAAGCAAGGGCAAACCCTCCTGCTCCTGCCAGGATATGATCTACCAGCCTCTGAAAAGTCACTGGGGCATTCTTCATCCCAAAGAGCATCTTTGTGAACTCATACAAGCCAAAAGAAGTCACAAAGACTGACTTCTCTCTAATACTGGGAGTCAAGGGCACCTGCCAGTAATCCTTGGTAAGATCAGTGGTTGTAAGATACTTAGCCCCACCCAGCTGCTCTAGGGCTTCATCTGTCCTAGGCATGGGGAAAGCATCTGACTCTGTGTGACTATTTAATTTCCTGTAGTCCACACAGAACCTGGTGCTGCCATCCTTCTTTGGCACCAGCACCACTGGAGAGGCCCAGGGACTGTTGAATTCTTGAATCACTCCTAGTTCCAACATCTCCTGTACCTCCTCCCTCAGAGTCTGTTTGATGCTCTCAGGCACTCTTTAAGGGGCCTGCCTAATACGACTTTGTGGTCCTGTATCCACCTGGTGCTGCACCAGGTGGATGCACCCTGGTTTCCCAGTGAACATGTCCCCAAATTCCTGCAACACTGCTCGGATTTCTCAAACCTGGGTAGGAGATAGCTGCTGGGACATTGCTACCACTTCCAGTGAGGTGTCAGCCCAAGCCTCATTGAGGAGATCAATCCCCAGATCTCCCTCAAACTCCTCCTGCAATTCAATGCAAATGCTCAGTACAAGGGCCTCCCTATTATGGTAAGGTTTCGTCATGTTAACATGGTACGATTTGTGCCCCTGCCATCTGCCTGGCAGTTCCACCATGTAGTTAACATCACTTACATGTCTTATCACCTTGTAGGGTCCCTGCCAAGCTGCTTGCAGTTTGTTGTGTTTGACAGGAATGAGAACCATTACCTGCTGCCCCACAGCATACTCTCTAGCTCGAGCATTCCTGTCATACCACACCTTTTTCTGTTGTTCGGCTTCTGCCAGATTCCCCCTGGGCCAAGCCCATGAGTTCCCTGAGCCTTGTCCTGCTGTTTAGGATGTATATCACAACAGACCCCTTGTGAGACTTGCACTCACCTTCCCACTCATCTTAAATTAATTCTAGAGGTCCCCTCACCCTATGCCCATACAACAACTCAAAGGTGAAAAACCTGTGGATTCCTAGGGAACCTCTCTGTAAGCAAACAGATGGGGCAAATATCTGTCCCACTACCTCTTAAACTGATCTGCAAATGCCCGTAGCATGGACTTGATTGCAGAGTTTAACCTCTCAACAAGACCATTAGTCTGGTGATGGTAGGGGGTGATATTCATGTGCTTCACCCCACAGGACTTCCACAGACAAGCCAGCAGGTCATACATGAAATTGGCACCTCTGTCAGTCAGTATTTCTTTTGGGAAGTCTACCCTGCTGAAAATCTCTAACAAAGCATTTGCCACCTTCTCTGCCTCAATGGAGGACAATGCCACCTCCTCAGGGTATCGTATAGCATAATCCACTAGCATTAGGATATACTTTTTCCCTGTGGAACTTGGAGTACTCAGAGGACCCACAATATCCATAGCTATCCTCTGAAAATGGCTCCTCAATCACAGGCAAAGGCATCAAATGAGCTCTCACCTTGTCTGCTGCCTTGCCTACCTTTTGGCACTGCTCACAGGTCCTGCAGTACCCTGTTACATCTCTGGAAATTCCAGGTAAATAGAACTTCTGCATAATATGCCTCTTTGTACATTTTATGCCCATATGAGCTGCAAAGGGAATATCATGGGCTATGGCTAGAAGTGTCAGATGGCAGGCTCTAGGCACTACCAACTGCTGTACTCTCTCACCTTCTAGCCCTCCCTCAGGGGTCCACTCTATGTATAGTAACTATTTGTCCCAGTATACAGATTTTCCCTTTCCTTGAGAATCAGGTGCCTCCCTAGCAACCTGCCTCAGGCCTTGCAATGTAGGGTCTGAGAGCTGAGCCTGTCTCAACTCTCTCCTTGTAACCCTTTCCACCTCCCCTTCCACAGGAAGTCAGGCATCCTCTGACAGTGGTGCCTCAATGTCAGCCTGGGTACTACTACTCACCTCTACCTTTGCAGTCACTCCATCCAAGGGAACATCAGTACCCACAAGCAGCTGTGGCTCACATTCAGTCTCACTGCTACAGAGTAGCTCCCTCCCTGAAGTAACCACCTCACCAGTCCTGGCTGCAAGTATGCAGTCTGTCTGGGTCTCCCCAGGCTACAAAACCCACATGCTTGTCTACTAGCCTGACTGCATAAGTACATGATACTGCCTCATCCAAATCCTTCCCTATCAGGACATTTGCAGGATGGTAGTTTGGTACTCCTGTTGTTTCATAACAAGCTACTATTGGCATTTTGTCTTTCCCACTTACTGGCTTCCTCACCTTTGATTCCCCACCTTGCCTCCATGGACACCTGTATGCCACATGACCCCACTGGTTGCATTCAAGACATTTAACCCTAGCTCCTGGACGTGTACCTGGACTAGTGGCTTCCCCTGCTATTGGCATATTCTGTTGTGCCAGTCTGTGCTGCCCACCATGGGTTCCTTTAGACCCATGAGCAGTACTGGAGGTCCCCTTCCTGTGCAGGGCTGCCCTGCTTACCAAGTATAGGTGTCCCTTCTTCCCCAACTCATCTGAAGTAGCACATTGTCTATCAGCTAACCAGATCCTCATGTCCTCAGGCAAAGTGCTAAGGGTTATTTCCCTCACCAAAAGGTCTGCCAGCCCTTCAAAAGTGGTGACCTGACATCCACTCACCCACCTATGGAAATAAGTGCTCAATTCAGCAACATATTCACATACACTTTCATCTGCCTTGCATCTATGCTCACAAAACTTTTTCCTATACGTTTTATGTGTTAGCTTAAAAAACTCTAATAGACAATTTTTTACAGCAGTATAATCAAAACATGCAAAGTAAGACATTTTAGATAATACAGTTACAGCTTTACCATGGAATAAGGGGGTCAGGAATCGTACCCAGAGCACTTGTCAACTTCATACTGTCTACATACCCTCTCAAACATATGAATGAAACTATCAAAACGATCCCCCTCTTTAAACTGCGGAAGAAATTAACTGACCTTTTGTGCTTCTTGGGTCCAGTTACTCCCTTCTTCATTACCTCCATGACTCTGGTGAAGAGTTAGCATATCCTTCTCATGCTGCCACTGCCTCTGCCTCTCTTTTTCCTCAGCTTCTATGCATAGCAGTTTCTCATTCTCCTCACTCTCTAGATGCCTCAGTCTCTCAGCTGCTTCTAAATCCACATGCCTGACCTCCAGCTCAAGTCTCTTTAGCTCCAGCTGGATTTTTAAGTCCACTGCAGAAAGGTTGAGCTGTCCATTCTCCGAGGGTATTGTATCTCCACTGCCTGTCTGATTGTCCTCCTGGTTGCTGTTTTCTGATGCAGCTGTAATGAAGGCTGCATTCAGGTCTGCCTTAGTCAGGTTTCCATGCACCAGTCCCCTAGCCTGGCACATCTCCACCAGCTGGCTCCTTGTCAGCTTTCCATACTCCTCTGCAGACATGCTGCCTGCTCACCCTGACTAACTAATCTAACAAAAGAAATAAAACAAATGTGATCTGAACTCTGAGTAATCACTGCTTGGTTGTTTCAGAGTACAAAAACACCTTCAAAGCTCACTATACACAAGCTACAGGATTCACTTTACCCACATCACTACAAGCAAATTAGTATTTGCCAACTAATTAATATGTGATGTGGATAAGCAGCTGAGAGACTGAGACATCTAGAGAGTGAGGAGAATGAGAAACTGCTATGCATAGAAGCTGAGGAAAAGAGAGGCAGAGGCAGCATGGGGTTGGGAGGGTGGCTTAATAGCTAAGGTGTTTGCCTTGCAAACACAAGGTGCAGGGTTTGAGTCTCACAAGGGATAATTGACTAGGCTTAAAATGGCTGCAAGGGCAGTTAGCTTAGTACTAAACTATGAACCTATGAACCTATAACCCACCGCTGCCAAACAATTAATATGTGATGCCCGTGCCCTGGCCCAGCAATCAAGGAGCCTCAATCCTCAACACTAACACCAGAGAGGGTGTCTCATATATGAGGAAAGGATAACAAATACACACAGTAAAGTGCAATTTCCCTTAAGAGCACACAGAGATCACAGTCAGTCCGGGGCTGGTCGATCCCTTGCTCTCCAGGTCCCAATAAGATTCCCACTGGCACAGCTACAGGGTCCAGATCTCAGCTTAGTGGGCAAGCTAAAACCTCTAGCACCCTCTCTGTCCAACCAGTGCTTCATGTCCCTGCCCATGTAGCTGGCACACACACACACACACACACACACACACACACACACACACACACACACACACACACACACACACACACACACACACACACACACACACACACACATGCACTTTGAGATGAGTTTATACAACCACACATACACTCCTGTGGAAGTCTGCACAATTTCTCCAGCTGTGCCCCATTCTTCCAGACTATACGGTAGTTCCACTTGCCACCACCCACTAATACTTATCAGTTACTCAAAGGCCCTTAAAAGGGTGTCCAATCATTACTGTGCAATATTATTATACAATTGGTAGTTGTAACTAAACAGTCAAGGCTTATTTAGAGTGACTTGGACAGTAAACTCTATAGATATGCAATGTACTCTAGAGCTTAAATCATCTCTACACAAATCAGCCACAGTTAAAATGTTTTAAAATATTTAATAATAAATAATAAAAATACAAGACAATACTTTCTACTACACAGTGCTAGTCAAGAGTTCAGAGATCACACAGAAATACTTAAAATAAATCAGTAGTACAATTCTGACATCACAGAAAAATACTTAGTCTAATCTTTCTAGTTCCTAGCTTTTTCTAAAAGAAAACACAAGTCTAAAATAACTTACATATGAGCAAGACAGTGCTGTGAGTTGGATGGTCCAGGCAAAAATGCTTAATAATCTCTGATTCTCTCTGTTTAAATTAAAATTGCAGTTCTGATAAACATTACATCATTCTTCACAACTTCCTGGGGTTCCCAGGCCAACAGAAAATGCATCTACATTCTTTTACACCTAGGCAGAAACCAGAGCAATAAAAATACATTTGCATGTTTAAATATAGCAATCTAACTCTTGGTTAAAACAATCGAAAGAATGTGCTAGTCCAGACAGAATGATTCTGAATCTTTAACTTCAAAGGACAAAGGACAGACATGAAATGCTTGTCTTAGCTTTCTTTACAGCAGAGGGCAATGTTGTTACTTTTTTTGAAGTTCAACATTTCACAGCATATTCTTTCATTTAAGAAAACAAGCCTGTATTTCAACATTCATATTTACAAATGACAGAATTATGTACCAAATTCTATTTGACTAGGCTGGCAGTCTTCACCCATCTCTAGCAGTCTTCACAGATGCCATCATTGTTATTGCTTCCTTCCTAGTAACCATGGACAGCTCTTAACCATGCCAATATTGTGAAAATTCCATCTCACCCCTAACTGTGGATTCTTCTAGTACTTTAGAGAATTATAAAGATAACATTCCTCTAATGATTCCTGTGGGAAACCAAACACTTCAGTGATTTGCTTTACTTCTCTCTGTTCTGTTATGTCACAATCATAAAATTTATTTTGTAACTCAGTTAACAAATCCTTCTTTATTTTTCCCATACTGCTTTGTTCCTTCTTTTTAACATACAATATAATCTGTTATTTCACATCTTACTTTTTCTTTAAATATATCTGTGCATTGTGTGTAATATAATATCTAGGAAACCATCAATTTGTTTTCACAAACAAGTGGATGCTAGTATATGCAGTATGCCCTACAGAGAGGCATGATCTGAAACTGCTAAAGGATGTATCTTTACCAATTTAATAAAATTAAAATGTATAGTGATCATATAAACATGATTCATATTTTTGATTTGAACCTGGTTGAGTAAAATATATATTATTTGGCTCAGGTTTAGTATCACAGACAAATGCATCTTTTTGAAATACATACTAGCATATTGCCCCAAGCATTGCACTTCATGTTTAGGGACAGCCTCTGACTTTTGCGGTAGTTATTATAACATTTTAGTAACCTAAATACTCAGCTTTTCCTTCTTGATATGCAGTTATTTGGCCTCATCATTTCTTGAATGTATTTTTGTCTTGTAGACAAGAGTAAAATGCACATTGCATGTAGAAATAAAATTTGATCCAATAAACCCCAACATAGCAGCCCTGATCATCTGCTCTTATATCTGGCAGGGATATAAGACACAACTTAGCAATCACTAACATAACTCCTTGTGTTCTTGGAACATGAAATGTAGATTCAAACTCAGTGAGTAATAGCCCTTTATTAATACATTGGTCTCCTATTCATCCAA
Source organism: Protopterus annectens (assembly GCF_019279795.1). NCBI lineage: Eukaryota > Metazoa > Chordata > Ceratodontiformes > Protopteridae > Protopterus > Protopterus annectens. The sequence continues at coordinate 1,065,842,903 of NC_056735.1, read as the reverse complement.
ATTTGTCTCCTGTAGATCCACAACCCACTGTCTACAAACTGAGGAATACTCAGTTTCCGTTAGCTGGATTGCCCATCCCATTAACATTCCATGTTATAAACCTCATCCACATTTATAACAAATGTCCTGATTGACAAACTTCCAAATACAATCAAGAAATATAGATTCCCATTTAAAAATCATATTTCCATACACATTGCTAAACTGCAGTTTCCTTACAAAATCTGACATAGAAGTACCTATTCTCTTAATAAATAAGACTAGAAGTGCAATGACTTTAAACATAGTGTGAAACAAATGAACTAGACCCTTGTCTGTAATGTTACTCCTCTATAAATGAAGGACAGAAGCAAAAAACTCCGTTTTTTGTTATATGTCTCCAGTTTATAGTTTCATAGATTAGTACTACACTAACAGCCTTGTGGGCATTTTAAGCCTAATCAGTTACCCTGTGTAAGAACTGAACCTTGCACCTGTAAGGTAAACACCTTAACCATTATGCCAACCTCCTACCAAAAACTTTGGCTAGTTACAGATCATGTCCTCCTTCAATCATGTCACCAGCAGAAGGAATGAATAGTTGAATGAACACACACAAACACACACACACACACACACACACACACACACACACACACACACACACACACACACACACACACACACACACAAGTGCTATGAGATTAGAAGCCCTACCTATGTATTTACACAAACTGCACAATACAGTACATAATGCTAGCACCACCACACATCTCCAAATGTCCTTTTGATGAATGCATGCTTATTTATATCCCCTTCATCTTGCCACAGTTAATCATATATTTTATTTAATAAACCAGTCTACTTATGATTACACATATAATCAAAATACAGTTGTTGTTGTTGTTTGTCTTTTGTCCTTTTCCTGGTAAGGGGTCGCCACAGCAAAACTCTGGTCCGCTAATGATTGGAAGTAGATTTTTACAAAACGCCGAGGTGCCAGCTCGATGCCCAACCTTCAGTGAAGGCATGCCCATTTACGCATGCATGTCTTTCGAATGCTACCCAACCATGGGGAGGACATGCAGACTCCACATAGAAGGCACTCCCAAGCCAATCTGAGAATCGAATGGGAAAACCTCTTGCTGTGAGGTAACAATGCTACCGCTGTACCACCATGGAATATAATCAAAATACAGTAGTGTTTATATTTTATAATCAAAATACAGTAGTGTTTATATTTTATATTGCTAAGTTCATGATAGGTTCATAGGTTCATAGGTAGGTACTAGGTTATTGGCCCAAGGGCATAAGTAAGCCTAGCCAACAAGGTTCCCTGGCTTATGCCTCCCAAGAAAGTTAACTGAATGTGAGAAGATAAATTCTCATCTTCCTGTGCATAATCACATATTAATGAGTGGCCTTTTTCTTCAAATAATCTCTAAGGAGAGTAAAGGTTCTTTCACTTTTCTCCAAATGACTGAAACCCAGGTATCAAATATTAAAAAGTAGAGGAATCTTGTAGTATAAGTATATTCTTAAAAGGTACCAAATAAATCAAATATTTATTACATGTGCCAGCAAACTAATGTGAATCAGTCAATATGACAACTAAAGTGTCAAGAAAAATATTTGTTAAATTCTTTGTAAGACTTTTTGTTAAAAGTCTGTTTTGAAGTTTAGATTGTGAAAATGAGGACATTCAGAAACAAACATGTACTATACAACCCTGTTTCAAGCAGGATATCTCTTTACGCTATGAGGGAATGATTCAAAGACTGGTGTGACATTATGTTGGTTTGAAGCCTCAGGTAAGTAGTGCTGTAGTGGTCTGCTATATAATGCTGCATGGAAATGCAAGAGTCCAGGGGCATAGTTAATGAAAATAAGCCTTATTCTGGAATCAAAACAATGTGATAGAGGAAATCAAAAACAAGTCCTGCTACAGAGCAAAAATTAAGAACTAAATGTATTGTTTTATGGTCTATACCCCTTGCTTTTTATGGCAGCAGAGGGACAGTCAGTGTCATAGACAGCAAGTACTGCAAGACTGTGTTTGCATGTTCATGTGTATGTATGTGATTTCATATGTGTGCGTGTGTGTGTGCGTGCATGTGTGTCCATGTGTGTGTGTATGCATATGTGTGTGTGTGCTCTTGCTTGCATGTGTTTCTGCATGTGGCATGTATGTGTAGATGCAGAATGATGATTGCATCTGCTCTGAATAGATGTGTCAGATTGTGCATTTTTTTTATGTGTGTGTGTGTGTGTGTGTGTGTGTGTGTGTGTGTGTGTGTGTGTGTGTGTGTGTGTGTGTGTGTGTGTGTGTATATGTGTTTGTTTGTAGCTGCCTGCATAACAGCGGGAAACAAAGCAGTTGTTCCAGCTGTGACTGGCGTTCATTTCATTGACTTTCAAATAAGATGCTAATGAACTTTTTTCCACATACATTTAAATGTCTCTGACTCCCTAGTCATCTCCATAGTTATTCTAGAGTGCAACAGTGAAGCACTATTAGAGTTACACCTTCTGAATATTAATTCTTAACATAATAAGTATTTCCAACTTCCATAACTGGAAAATATAGCAGTGCACTATACAGTCTTCAATTAACAAAATTAGGAAACATGTGATACTTTTCTCATAGAGCCATAGAAAAAAGTGGAGGCATTCCCCTGTTCCCTCCTAAATACCCCAAATTTACTTGAAATAATGGTTTAGCTTCACAGCAATGAGAGTATAATTGAAAAATATAGCTGTATAAATATCATCATCTGCAACAGGTAATAGAGCAAATATTTATTGTCTATAGTAGTTTGTTTCATTTTATTACCTAGCCTGCTTCATCATGTCACTTGTCACCTTTGGATAGTGAGCCATAAGATTTTCAAAAAGCAGAAACTATATGCAGGTGTGATCTACTTTGACATGATATATCATTGATATTACTTATCTCTTAAAATGACAAGTTGTAGTCCTATACGCTTCTATATCTATTTTATTACTATCATATTAATTTATATATTTTACTAATGTGGTGTCCCATTGTACTGTAATTTGTAACCAATAAAAATGATGTGCTGACCAACCCACAAACCCAATTAATGAATGAATTAATGAATAAATAAATACACACATATGCACATATATACATGCATACATACATAATAAATGTGTGTCTTACTTAAGGAAGATTGTTTTGCTATTTCTCTGTTATACACTGTTCTAGTTTCATTGGATTGACTTTTCATAAAATTCCCAGCAATGCACAGTGGCATTTGCAGACTGCAGAAGTGTTCCCTGTGATCCCACAAAAATCTTAAATCCATATAAGACAACATAGTAAAACTTCTGCAAAAATGTGCAGAATTTTGAATTCTAAATTGTGCCCTCTGTTGTTGGGTATGTATATATATATATATATATATATATATATATATATATATATATATATATATATATATATTTACACCATAGTCATTGTCCAAGAAAATGCAATTATCTCCAACTTTGTATTATACAAGTAGTTTATATGAACAGTGTCACTCTGTTGTTTTGTCTTTATTCTCAGATCAGTCCAATATATGCATGGACTGCCTCACAATGACCTCTGAACCAAGTGCAAATGTTCTTGGGACTCCCATCTTTATTTGACCTACATGCAAACCAGTTCAGCCAGACAGTTTTTCTATATTTAAGCCAGATAGTGTTTTCCTGTCTCTTTTTCCAGCAACCAACAACTCAAACACTTTCGGATGTTATTTAGGCACCCTACCTCAGATAATACATATTCAAACTTTTTTTTTAATTCTTGTTTTCTTTTTGCAACTCCATATTGATATTGGCATGAGAGTTCAATGTCTCCACCATCTCTGAATTCCTTTACTTAAACTGAACAATACAGATGTCTAGTTTAACAGTCACCTTCTCTAATCCCTTTTTAACTGCCAAGAGCAATTTTCCAAGGCTCTTAATCTGATACTTCATCTTATTTATTGTTGTGGGGTGTCATAGGAAACATCACTACCTTATCAGCATTCTCCACATTAAGTGCATAATTTTCCAACAATTTTACCAATATTTCTTCTTTTATAGACTTCTTTTTTATTATTTTCTTCCCAATAATAGGCATAAATGATCTTACTGTTTAATTAACTGCACTGCTTAACTGTTGATGAAATCAGAAGTGTAACTTATTTAGAAAAAAAGGCAAGTAAACATAAGAGGGAAGGGCTGGCATATTGGTTAAAGTTTAAACATCATAGATATAAGGTACAGGGCTTGATTCCAACTTCTTGTTATTGGCTAGACTTGTAATAGTCTGCAGACTGCCAGCCTAGTATTTATCTGTGAACCTATGACCCTAGTATTTACCCATGAACATATTACCAGGGCATTAGTCTTCTATCCAGAATACTGTCACTGAAAGTCATTGAACCATGCAACTGCAAACCATCTGAAACCACCACACTCAGAGCTGTAAATTGGAAATCAGTGCTAAGTATCACGGCATAAATAAATAAGTAAATAAGTAAACCAACTGACTCAAGAAGAAATACTTACTGTTTTACTCTGACTGCATTCCCCAGTAAGTGCCTTAGGAAAGGGATGGTCCTGAGAGCTCAGAAGCAAAAAATGATGTGCAGATCTACAAAGGTGGAACAAGGATCATGCAACTACAAATGAGTGGATCTGATATAGCAGTGGTCAAAAACATTGGGGTTCTTCTGAAAACTATGTTTATGGAGCTGTCAGTGCAGAAGGGGCAGTTTAATGACTTCCCACATTGATTAGCTTCAGGAAGATCCTGTTAGGCTAAATACATATATTGCATTGACTGGATAACTATGTCAATGGGCAGAAGCAATACTAAGGGTCTGATTTCGTTAAGCTTTTTCAAATTATTTATTTAATCCCCTGAGCACAAATTCAATCCTTGCAAACTAAATGGGAGATGAGTGTCCTTTGAACTCTGCATCTGGTTGAAACACGTGTAAAGGATGATTAGTAGACAGTGGCAGTTAAAGAGAATTCTCAGAACGAAAAACAAAATTGGGACACGTTAACCTACAATGATTCCTCTACAGCCATCCCAGTAAAATATACTTGTCTCTGATCTCATGCAGAGCTTGGAATCCAGAGCAGTATAATTTTCGATGATACCAGTGCTGAAATTGGTGTCCAGTGTGGATTCAAGCATAGTGAGGGATCTGAAGAGACTGGCAACATAACATCAAAGGTAACATGTCTGCATCAGTTCCTCAAGGTCTTTTGTAATGCATTTGGGAAATAATATCTCAGCAATGAAGTATTCATTTTTGTGTAATGTTTAAAAGTCTTGGAGTTATTATTACAGAAAGCACAAACTAACCTGATAACAGTAAGAATGTGCAGAAAAGGCAAACTTAATGTTGAAGTGTGAATCTTGCACTGATTCATCTACGAAAAGGAAAGTGATGTTTCTCTGCCATCAAATCCAGAGATGGAGAATTGCATGCAGCTCTAGTGGTCATACAGGGAAAAAGATCATATTATTGGGCAGGGTGAAGAAAAAGGTTAATCAGATAGTGCTAACAACTTAGAAAATGGTATATGAGGACAGTCTTAGGGACACTGTTTCCTGTTTATACATGAAAAAGATGAGATACATTGGGAAAATATATGGCTGTATATGTATAAGGCATAAAAAAGAGGTGCGCAGTGGAATGAGTCTGAACAGGAAAAACACAGTGGCTTGCAGGAGACACGGTTACTTGACTAATGAAATTTAATTGAGCATGGACATTAGAACATCCTCAATCATATCAAGAGTGGTAGACGGCTGAAGTGAGTTATTAAAATAAGTAATAAAAGAAAGACAGCTGATGAATAAAAAAGTGGGTATGTCCAAGATGAGAGGAAGGGAAGCAGATTGACAGCCACACTGTACTTTTTGCACAATGTGGACATACCAGTTAGACTCAATGTCTCTTTCATCATACATTTGTTCTTTATGATATAGTAAGCAGTTTTCTTAATTAGACTTTTCAAAATATATTCAGGAGATCAATCATTGGATGCAAGTGTTTTTGACATTCTAAATAGATCTTTTTCTGTAAAACTATAACTGCCCAAATAAGGGAAATGGTATGCTCTCATGTCCCTATTTATTCTGAAATGTGAATTACCACAAATTTGCAGTCTTGCATCCTAATTAAAACCTTAAGTACCTAAGTGGCTTGACAAAGTTACATTTATATAATTATGTAAGATCTGTGCATCACATAGATGCAGGATTTATGTTCCATTGTTTTATAACTTCAATAAAAAAGGGCTACAAGCCAGAGAGCTGGCTAATCATCAGTGTTTAGTTCAAAGATTGATACTTTCCTTAGCTTTTTGAAATGGCCAATATAATTTTATAACTAAATGTCAAGGAGACTCAGACACCTACATTAGTTGAAGCTCTGCATTTTGGAAAATTCTAACCTATTTCAATGTTCCAATAGAAATGCTTTTAAGGTGTTAATTATTCTATTATACTGGGTACTTGATAGTGTATGAAATATATATAATTTACATATATATATATATATATATATATATATATATATATATATATATATATATATATATAGTCCATTTCAGAATTTCGAAGTCTAAAACTTAGAATCTCATATGATCGAAGATCATATGTTCGAAGTTTTAAAACTTCAAAATCTTAAACGGAGGTAGGCATACAGCACGGACCGGGAGATTTCCCTTATCTTCATTGTAGTGTGATCTCGGAGTTGGTATATTTAAGCTGCGGGGGTGTGGGGGGTGCAGTGGGGATATCCCCCCTGCATACACTTGTTTTTTATGTGTTTAGTGGTGTTTCGGGGGAGGGTTAACAATTTCGAGATTCCAATATCTTGAGATTATGAACTCGATATTCTGAAACTCAAGATTTTGTGATTTTTAAACTTAGAAGTGAACCCATATATATGTGTGTATGTGTGTGTGTGTGTGTGTGTGTGTGTGTGTGTGTGTGTGTGTGTGTGTATATATATATATATATATATATATATATATATATATATATATATATTTTTTTTTTTTTTCAAAATGTAAGTTAGTGTGGCAAGCATGTTAATATTTATAAATGATCACTGAATTAACAGAGAAAAATGCATGTCATCCCACCTTCTAAGACTTTCATGCATTCAGTCATTCTTTTTGTGATAACCTATTTAAACCAATTTGGGGAGACAAAGAGTTTGATACTGACCTTCTTCCGGTAGCTGAAAGGTTGTGAAACCAATCTGGTATGTAGAACCCTCTGACCACAGAGAATGGACATGCAGTCATGCTCAGTGCACATACATGCTGGCAAAGTGGAAGCTCTCCAATTCACTTATAAATGTCTTCAGGATGATGGAGTAAAGCTGACCACTTCAGGATTCTCACACTCTGCACAAAAAAAGAGTGAATGGATTAACAAGTGCTGTAAGGTAGCAACACTAAACAGTGCACCACACCTTTATTTGCATTCTTTTAGGCCCCATTTTGTAAATGTTGTCTTTTGTAAACGTTTCTTGAGCTAGACAGAACTGCTTCCCTATTTTACCTCTGACTTTTGTTCAGAGCATCTGTGACATAAACTGGTATAAATACAGTATATTTAGGATGACTGCAGATCTGTTTCAAATTCTTGATTTCTACTATGGTGATTAGATTGTCTGTGAGTGTAAACGATGCATGCTACTGTCTTATGTAATCTACAAAGGTAGTGCTTTTTTAATATAGTAGCCTATTTAAGTGACTTTATTCCAACTCAAATCTGAAAGTAAGCCTCTAAATATAATGTGCAATATTACACGGATAAACGTCATGAATGTCTAGTATATATTTTAATATAAATTGTTTTTTTTAGAGTATATCCAATTACTAAATAATCAACAGATAAATCTGAATACAAACTGGCTATTTGTTGTTGTTGCTAGGAGCCATTGAGTTAGTGTCAGCTCATGTTGATCCCCCCTAAACAGTTGCCCAGAATTGGACACTATCTTCTTTCAGATGAGTAATCACTGACAGAGAGTCAACCATAACTACAGTTATCAAATCAGTCCATCACAGTGCTATCTTCCTCTTTCATGATGACCCTCAACGTCACAGAGTGAGGTATCTTTTCCTAATGGTCTTACTGTTCATATGATATGTGTGAAGTATGAAAGCTGGAGTCTGATGATTTGACCTTCCACAGAATATTTCTCATCAAATCCCAGTTGATTTTTTTAATGCAGCCTATGTTATATGGAGCTTTTTTTACTATGATTATAAGTGAAAGGCTTCATGTTTTCTTTCTGTCTTGCTACTTCATAGTACAACTTTCAAATCCATATGACATTGCTTAAAGTATGATAGCATGGACATATTGAATCTCTCTATGTAAAGAGACTGCCTATACTTGAAAATCTTGCCTAAATCCTTCATGGCTGTTCTGTAAGACTAATTTATTATCAGCTTTCTTGACTGCTTGCTATTTCTTTATTGATTATCAGTATAGGGAAGATGAAGTTGTCTAGTAATCCTATTTCCTCTACTTTAGTGATAAGATTTAATGATTTTACTAGTTGCCAGGATCTGTGCTTATTGAATTAAGGTAAAAACCATTGCAATGTTGCTATTTAATCTTAATTAACAGATATTTTAGACCATCTTCAATTTAGCCAGCAATCCAGTATTGCTAGCATAGTACAGGCTGTTTTATCACCTTGATTTTCTTCTTAAATTCTTATTTTTCTGATGATTTGTTATGTGTATAAATTGTGCCAGTGTATGCAGCCTTGTTGTGTGTCTTTTTTTTACTTGGGTTTGTTTTTTGTGGTAGTATACTGAGAAAATCTGACCTCTTGCAGGTACAATCCAGCAGAACAAATTCACAGACACACAGAAAGTTACAAACAGTTAAGCCATGTGTAGGAAAATACAGGGGGCAGTGGTATGGATACAGCAGATTGAAAGAATGCATTGTACACAATATGGACAAGTGAATCAACGTTTTATATACAAGATATACAAGTCTGGAGATGCTCAGAAGAGAGGAAATAGAAAACAGAAAGTTTATGCTGGCAACAGAGAAGGTGCTGAAATAACATGGCCCATTGAAGTAGATCTGTACTGAGATCTATTATGGAG